>NW_025421812.1:0-110889 GCF_011764305.1 Mustela putorius furo
CCAAAGTCCCCAAGGCCATCCCCCATAGTATAGAACGCCCAGGACAAACAAGGGCTGCCTGGAACCAGCTGAGCATCCATCTCCACTCATACTGTAGATGGATGGCTGTCCCCAGAGAAATGAGATTGAACGGGACAGGGCCCTAGGCCCTAATGGGGGGTCCTTTGTTATGGTTTCCTGCTATCTCTCATCAGAGGCCTGGTTTCCAATATCAGCATGTGGGGCTTTCCTGAGGCACCAATCAGATCAAATCTAGTCTCCACATGGGAAACTTGTCTTGGAGGAGATGATGCAAAACCTCTGGTTAGGAGAAGCATTCAGGGTCCGTGTGATACATCTCCGTGCCAGGGTCTCTATGCACACAAAGCCACAATAGGTCCCATCCGCAGTAGAGTCCATTTCAACTCAGCCCCTTCCGTTGCTCCCCTAGAGCTAGCATATCAAAACTGTCTATTAACTGGGAGACAGTTAGAATCGATACATTCTGCCCAGGGTTCCATCCTTCGATCCCTGCTTTGCTGTCGTTCCTTATGAAACAATCTGGAGCGATCCAATAGATCTCAATTGTTGATCAGAAAAAATCCCTGTGGCTTGGATCATATCCCAACTCCCCTCCTGGGTAAACCTCCATGGCTTCGAGATGCTTCCCCCTTCAAGAAAGGGCCATAATGGACAGAAACTCCAATCTGAGCCTAGGTCTGAACCTCTCCCTGACTTCAGATGTACGAAGTCCCGATTCAGATGTGCAGAGAGTGCCTGCCGTGCCCTCGTCCCGAAACCTACGCCTAACTTGTGTTCTCATTCTTCTGTCCTCACACTCCTTGCCAAATGGGCATCCAGTTTGGGAATTCCGGAGCCACAAAGCAGCACTCTGCCTGCCCTCCTGAAGAAAAACGTTGCCCTTGGGGCTACCCAGAAACGCTAAATGACGATCAAGCTGCACTGAACTCGACTCTCCCCCAATTATACAATATACCCTGAAAACTAATGCCTGGTCTGACGTAGCCTAGGCCTGAAACTCTCGACCAACACTCAGTGAGCTGGCTCCACACTGGGCACGTCGGACCTGTCATGGACTTAAGTCGTCATCTCTTCCCAAGCTCGGTTTTCAGACTACACAACCTAGACCTTAACTCCAATCACGGCCCAGCAGTGAAAGAGATGAAAAAAAAATCAGAACTACTACTTCCCCATGGCAAGAATACATGTGGTTGTCATGGAGCCCAATGCTCAGTGTAGGAGCAACAGTGTGGACCATGATTCCCGCCCATGCTTGAGCGCTTATAAGGCATAAACACACATTGTGACCCTCAGCGTGATTTCTGTCCTCAAGGAAGGCCTCTCAGTGGCTGGAACTAACCATATTTCGGTTTGTCCATTCACCCCTCCGCAGGGCTCTTCTTTGAAATCCCTCTTTTGGTGGGACACCTGAGGTAACCAAACTGATAGGACTCCTCCCATCCCCATGATGGACCCAAAACAATTGGGTACGTGCCAAATCCACAGAGAGGAAGACTTGTCCATGGCCCATGAGGCCTCCTCGACATTCCACGGCCATTGTTGACAGAAAATCCAGAGACAAAAGCCTGAATAAATGCCTCACACTCACTCTTTCTTCATATCCCGAAGAGTTCTCCTCAGGGCCTGTAGATCGGGCCTGCCATACTTATGTCCCCAAACGTAAGCCGCGTTAGTGTTTTCAGACTTCTATCCCCACGCTCCTGGCCACACACACCCTCCAGGCTGGGGCCCCCTGGAGCCACACATCAGGTCTGTGCCTGCCCACTCCACTGGAATTCTGCCCATTCCCTTGACCCACACGCCTCCAAATTAGGAGAAACCTCCACAGTCCCTGAGGCCATCCCAATTGTGTAGGCCGCCCGGGACAAACAAGGGCGTCTGACAACAGCTGAGCATCTACTTCCACTCATACCGTAGTTGGATGTCACCAGGGTAGTAGATTGAACCTCACAGGTCCCTAGGCCGTAATCGGATCCATTGCTTGGGTTTCCAGGCATCTCTCCTCAGAGGCATGTTTTCAAATACCAGCATGCGGGGGTTTCCGGAGGCAAATCTTGTCCCGACATGGGAAAATAGCAGGCTGGAACTGTGTCAAAACTTCCGGTTAGGAGAATCCTTCAGGGCCCGGTGCCACCACCCCTTTCCAAGGTCTCCATGGACACAAACCCACATTAGGATCCATCCGCAGGAGAGTCCATTTCAACTCTGGCTTCTCGGTTGCTCCGCCAGAGCCAGCAGATAGAACCTGTCTTGTCGCTAGGAGATGATTGAGATGCGAGGTGGCTTGCCCAGGGTTCCGCCCTTAGAACCCTGCTCTGGCGGCGTCGTTCCATATGGAACGTCCTGGACCCATCCAAAAGGTCTCAAATGTCCTGCAGGAGGAATCCTTGCGTTTTGGAGCATCTCACAACGTGGGAAAACCGAGATGGCTTTCTTGAAGCCCCCACCCCCTTTCTGAAGGGGAAATCATGGACAGGAACTCCAACCTGAGCCAACGTCTGATCCACGCCTTGAATTCAGATGCACGACATCTCGATGCAGCTCTGCAGAGTGTGCCGGCCTTGCCCTCGCTCTTAAACCTATGTGAAACATCTGTTCTCCAATGTCCGTCCTCACACTCCTGGCCCCCAAGACCTCACGTTTGGCAATTCTGGACCCACAAGGCAGCACTCTGCCTGCCCTCCAGATAAAAAGCAAAATGTTGCCCTATGGAGCTTCCCAGACACCCGAAATGAGGATAGACCTACACGGCACCCTTCTGTACACAAATTATATCGACAAATCTGGGCACTAATACACTGTCTGACACAGCCTGAGCCCGGACTTCCTGACCAACACCCAGACAGCTGACCACACACTGAGCACAACAGACCCGCCATGGCCTTAGCTCGTCATCTATTCCCAACCTAGCTTCTCAGTCTTCAGGACATAGACCTTAACTCCACACCCCGCCAATGGGTGAATGTGATGCAGAAATCAGAAAACCTCCTTCCCTATGGCAAGAAACCTTGTGGTTGGCATGTTGTCCCACGTTCAGTGTAGGAGAAACCAGCGTTCACCATGAGGGCCCCGCCCATGCTTGAGTACGAAGAGGGCACAAACACGCATTGTGACCCTCAGCGTGAGTCCTGTCCTCTAGTAAGTCCTCTCAGTGGCTGGACCATTAGACGTCATAATGGGCTTGCCATGCCCCTAGGCCCCAAGTTTTAACCAGCTTTCTGGTTGTCCAGTCGCCCCTCCCCAGGGCTCTGCTCTGGAAACTCTCTTTTTGGTGGGACACCTGAGGTGAAAACAAAACAAAACGGACTCCTCCCATCTCAAAGAATAACCCCGAACTCTTGGGATCGGGCCAAATGCCCAGAGAGGAAGACTCGTCCATGGCCCATGAGGCCACCCGGACATTCCACGGCCATCAGTGACACAATATCCAGAGACAAAATCTTGAGCAAGCGTCTCACACTCGCCCCCTTGTTCATATCCTGAAGAGTTCTCCTCACGGTCTGTAGATCAGTCCTGCAATACCTACGACCCGAAACCTAAGCCAGATTTGTGTTTTCAGACAAGTGTCCCCACCGCCATGGCCCACAAAACTTACAGGCACAGGTTCTTGGAGCCAAACCTGAGGACTGTACCTGGGATTTCTGCCCATTCCATTGGCCACAAACCTAGAACCAGGATGCTAAACCTCCAAAGTGCCCGGGGGCCATCCCAATAGTGTTGACTGCCCAGGAAAAACAAGGGCGGTCTGACACCAGCTGAGCATCTACCTGCACTTAGACCCGTGGACAGATGTCCCCAGAGGTAAATTGGAATGAGCAGGCCCCTAGATCCTAATCGGATCCATTGCTTTGTTGTCCAGGCATCTCTCCTCAGAGGCCTGGATTCCAATAGCAGCATATGGCTGTTTCTTGAGGCACCCATCAGAACAAATCTTGTCTCCACGTGGGAATCATGCACGTTGGAGCTGTGTCAAAGCCTCTGGTTAGGAGAACCCTTCAGGGACCCTGTGCCACTGCCTCATTCCAAGTTCTCCATGGACACAAACCCACATTAGGACCCATCCACAAGAGAGTCCATTTCAACTCAACCCTCTCAGTTTCTCCCCCAGATCCAGCAGATCTAACCTTCTTGCCACTAGGACACAAGAGGAATGAGAGTCGGGCTTCCCAGCCATCCATCCTTAGAACCCTACTCGGAATCGATCCGTATGGGAAGTCCTGGAGCCAACCAACAGGTCTCAATCGCCCTGCAGAAGAATCTTTACGGTTTGGAGCATCTCACAACTCCCATCGTGGGAAAAAATTCCATGGCCTCGGGATCCACCACCTCTTCATGAAGAGGGCCATAAGGGACAGAAACTCCAACCTGAGCGTTCGTCAGATCCTCACCTGATTTCAGATGCACGAGATCTCGTTTCAGCTCTGCAGAGCTGAGTGTGTGTCAAGTTTCAAAGTGCCAGGAGGCAGCACAGTGCATTCCGGAAACTACAGCAAGTTCATGACAACCGACAGCTGATCTGGCAGCTTCACCTGGGTAAGGAGGCTGAGCCCCGGGGTTAACACTGGGGGTGAGATGGTTTGTATACTATGCCGAGGAGGTGAGGTTCTACACTGTGTGGGCACAGGGAGCTACCGGAGGATTTCAAATATCAGAATCGTAACCATAATAGAGTATTTAATTGCATCCTAGCTTTCATCAAGGGTAAGATGCACTATAGTTTATGTTCGACTAAGAAAGAGAAATGCTGACAGTTAAACTAGGATATGTCATCAAGTGCAAGGTGAGTGCCACCTTAAGAGATTTTAAAATGGGGGGGTGGAAAAATCTTAGAACTATAAATTGTGGTAATAGAATAATTAAGAAAAATAATACAAGAACACTTGGATCAACAAAAAAATTGATTTTTGCTTACCATGTGCCTCAAAACTATATTAAGTCTCCAAACGTTTTATATCATTTGCAAGGTCAGATATATATAAAATTACATTTAAAGTTTTTTTAAAATATCAGCAAATATTTTCATTTAAATGCAAAAATTTCAAAGAAAATCTACTTTTCCAATCACGACATTTTATCCTACTTTTTTTAATTTTGTCAACAACTGATAAAATGTTTAGTGAGACTATAAATGTTTGATCGAAAAAAAATGATTAATAGATGTAGGTTCAAATTATTATGCTCCAGTAAGAATGATTTAGTCTTTGATGAACATCTGTTTGGTAATATGTTGTATCCAGATATAGTAAATTAATGACATATATAAAATTATAGGGAAATGACACCTTCCGTTCCATTATGAGTAGAGCTTTTAAAATGCTATTTGTCACAACCTGTCATCTTGTCATTATGTAGCATTATGTAACATTTAAAAAAATGTATACTCTTCACTTTGAAGATTTAGAAATCTAAAATATGACTTTCTATCGTTTGTGTTTCCATATTCCTTTAATGCCAGTTTGAACAAATCCACATGCTTTGATTCGAAGGTAATAAATTCCTCTTATTTGGAAAAAAATGATGTTTATTTTTGTTCTCTCACCCTTAGCAGGTGGATTCATTTTAGCACACTTCAGAGTTATAATTTCATGCTTATTAAAAAAAATTTTTATGATCTACATAGATGAATGAAACTTTTATTTTATTAAATTATTCGCCAAAAAAATCTGTTATTTTTAAAAATGTATTTCTTTAAGGGTTATTTTAGAGCATTCAGAGAGGATCTAGGAGTGTGGTATTATGCAATTTTTAAGTAGGTATGAAATGGTTATTTATATGATTGTTGCCCTGGGGAAGACTGAAAGGACAACCCGATCTATGGTTAAAAATTGGGGCCTGGGGGCATGGCAAGCCCAATATGCTGTCTCTCCATCCATCCACTGAGAGGCCTTACCTGAGGACTGGGCTCAGGCTGAGGGTCGCAATGTGTGTTTGTGACCAATGTGGCCCACAAGCATGGGCGCGGCCTCATGGGCCACACTGGTTTCAACTACACTGAAACTTGGACAACATGCCAACCACAAGGTTTCTTGCCATGGGGAAAGAGTTATGATTTCTGCATCATTTTCAAACCCGGGCCGTGATTGGAAATAAGGTCTAGGTTCTGAAGCCTGAAAACCGAGGTTGAGAAGAGATGACGACCTAAGGCCATGACGGGTCCGATGTGCTCAGTGTGCGGCCAGATGTCTGGGTGGGGCCAGGAGGTCCAGGCTCAGGCTGTGTCAGAAAGGGCATTAGTGCCCTGGACAGCCCTTATATTTTTGGGGTACAGCCGAATGGCGTGCCGCATTTTTCCTCATTTGGGGTTCTGGGTAGCCCCAGAGGGCAATGTTTTTCTCTGGAGGGCAGGCAGAGTGCTGCATTGTAGTTCTGGATTGCCAAACCGGAGGGCTTGTGTGCCAGTAGTCAGAGGACGGAAGTCTGAGAAGCCAAGCTAGGCCTAGGTTTCTGGGTGAGGATATGGCAGGCACAATCTACAGACCTGAATCGAGATCTCGTGCATCTGAAGTCAGGGCGAGGATCAGACGATTGCTCAGGTTAGACATTCTGTCCCTGATGGCCCCTTCTTGAAGGGGGGGTGGATCACGAGGCCATGGGGGTTTTCCCACGATGGGAGTTGTGAGAAACTCCCAACTGCAAAGATTCTTCTGCAGGACAATTGAGACATGTTGGTTGGCTTCTGGACAACGATTCCAAGCAGGGTTCTAAGGATGGATGGCTGGGTAGCCCACCTAGCATTCCAATTGTCTCCAAGCAACAAGAGAGGTTAGATCTGCTGGTTCTGGGGGAGCAAACGAGGAGGCTGAGTTGAAATGGACTCTCCCATGGATGTTTCCTAATATGATTTTTTGTCTATGGAAACCTTGGAATGAAGAGGTGGCACTGGGGCCCTGAAGGGTTCTCCTAAAGAAAGGCTTTCACACAGCTCCATCGTGCAAGTTTCCCATGTGTATATGAGATTTGTTCTGATGGGTGAGTCAAGAAACAGCCATATGCTGTTATTGAAATCCAGGCCTCTGAGGAGAGATGCCTGGAAACCAAAGCAATGGATCCGATAGGTGCCTAAGGGCCTGTTCGTTCCTTTTTACCTCTGGGGACATCAGTCTACGGGTCTGAGTGTAGGTAGGTGCTCAGATTGGCCCAGATTGCCCCTGTTTGTCCTGGGAAGCCACAAATATTGGGATGGCCTCAGGGACTTTTGAGGTTTATCCTCTTAGTAGGGTTTTGGCCAATGAAATGGGCACATGCAATTCCATTGGAGAGGGCAAGCACAGTCGTCAGGTTTATATCCATGGGCCTGAGCCTGTAGGGTGTGTAGGCCAGGGCTGTTTGGACAGTTGTCTGAAAACACAAACTCGGCTTATGTTTCGGGTCATAGGTATGGCAGGACTGATCTACAGACCATGAGGAGAACTCTTCGGGATATGAAAAAACGGCGAGTGTGAGGCTCTTGCTCAAGTTTTTGTCTCTGGATATCGTGTCACTCATGGTCGTGAAATTTCCGGGTGACTTCCTGGGAAAAGGACGAGACTTACTTTCTGGGGGTTTGGCCCAGTTCAAAGAGTTTGGGGTCATTCTGTGGGATGGAAGAAGTCCGTTGTTCTGTTGATGTCGATTTGTTTTGTTTTGTTTTTCAACCTCAGGTGTCCCACCAAATGAGGGATTCCAGAGTAGAGCCCTGGGGAGGGGCGACTGACAACCAGAAATCTGGTTAAAAATTGGGGCCTAGGGACATGTCATCCCATTATGACATCTAATGGTCCAGCCACTGAGAGGACGTACTAGAAAACAGGACTCACGCTGAGGGTCACAATGCCTGTTTATGCCCTCGTCGAACTCAAGAATGGGCGGGGTCTCAGGGTGAGTGCTGGTTTCTCCTACACTGAACGTTGGACAACATGCCAACCACAAGGTTTCTTGGAAGGGTAAGGAAGAGTTCTGATTTCTGCATCACAGTCACCCCTGGGCAGTGATTAGAGTTAAGGTCTAGGTTCTGAAGCCTGAAAACTGAGGTAGGGAAGAGATGATGTCCTAAGGCCATGGCGGTCTGACGTGCTCAGTGTGCAGTCCGCTGTCTGGGTTGTTGGTCACGAGGTCCGGGCTCAGGTTGTCAGACAGTGCATTAGTGTCCAGGTTAGACTATATATTTTGGGTGCATTCGAGTGCCGTGTAGGTTCTTATCTGAAGAACTCTTCAGGATATGAATAAAGTGCGAGTCTGAGGCACGTGCTCAGGCGTTTGTCTCTAGATTTTGTATCAGCGATGGCCGTGGAATGTTGGGGAGGCCTCATGGGCCATCGACGAATCTTGCTCTCTGTGGATTTGGCCCGATCCCAATTGTTTTTCGTCAATAGTGTGATGGGAGGACTCCTTTCAGTTTTGTTACCTCAGGTGTCCCACCAAAAGAGGAATTCCAAAGCAGAGCCCTGGGGAAGAGTGAAGGGAGAATCCGAAATATGGTTAAAAATTGGGGCCTAGGGGCATGGCAAGCCCAATATGCTGTCTCTCCATCCAGCCACTGAGAGGCCTTACCTGAAGACCGGGCTCAGCCTTGGGTCACAATGTGTGTTTGTGAACAATGTGGCCCGCAAGCATGGGCGGGGCCTCATAGGCCAAACTGGTTTCAATGACACTGAACCTTAGACAACATGCCAAACACAACCTTTCTTGCCATGGGGAAGGAGTTCTCATGTCTGCATCATTTTCAAACCGGGGCCGTGATTGGAGATAAGGTCTAGGTTCTGAAGCCTGAAAACAGAGTTTGAGAAGAGATGACGACCTAAGCTCATGGTGGGTCCGATGTGCTCAGTGTGCGGCCAGCTGTCTGGGTGGGGCCAGGAGGTCCAGGCTCAGGCTGTGTCAGAAAGGGCATTAGTGCCCAGGTCAGCCTATATATTTGGGGTACAGCCGAATGGCGTGCAGATTGATCCTCATTTGGGTTTCTGGGTGGCCCCAGAGGGCAATGTTTTTCTTCTGGAGGGCAGGCAGAGTGCTGCATTGTAGTTCTGGATTGCCAACCTGGAGGGCTTGTGGGCCAATAGTCTGACGACGGAAGTCTGAGAACCCAAGCTAGGCCTAAGTTTCTGGGTGAGGATATGGCAGGCACAATCTACAGACTTGAATCGAGATCTTGTGCATCTGAAGTCAGGGCGAGGATCAGACGATTGCTAAGGTAGGACGTTCTGTCCCTGATGGCCCCTTCTTGAAGGGGGGAGTGCATCACGCGGCCATGGGGCTTTTCCCACGATGGGAGTTGTGAGAAGCTCCCAACTGCAAAGATTCTTTTGCAGGACAATTGAGACCTGTTGGTTGTCTCCAGGAAAACGATTCCGAGCAGGGTTCTAAGGGTGGATGGCTGGGTAGCCCACCTCGCATTCCAATTGTCTCCAAGCAACAAGACAGGTTAGATCTGCTGGATCTGGGGGAGCAACCGAGGAGCCTGAGTTGAAATGGACTCTCCCGTGGATGTGTCCTAATATGATTTTGTGTCTCTGGAGACCTTGGAATGAAGCGGTGGCACTGGGTACCTGAAGGCTTCTCCTAAAAGAGGCTTTCACACAGCTCCACCGTGAAAGTTTCCCATGTGTAGATGAGATTTGTTCTGACAGGTGAGTCAGGCAGCCATATGCTGTTATTGAAATCCAGGCCTCTGATGAGATAAGCCTGGAAAACAAAGCAATGGATCCGATAGGTGCCTAGGGGCCTGTCATTCCTTTTTAACAATGGGGACATCAGTCTACGGGTCTTAGTGCCGGTAGGTGCTCAGATGGGCCCAGATATTGGGCTTGCCATGCCCCTGGGCCAAGCCCCTAGAACGTGTCTTGTTTGTTCGAGACAATTGGAATGCGAGGTGGGCTACCCAGCCATCCATCTTAGAACCCTGCTCAGAATCGTTGTCCTGTCCTGGATCTAACCAAAAGGTCTCAATTGTCCTGCAGAATCTTTGCAGTTGGGTGCTCACAGAACTCCCGTCGTGGGAAAAGCCCCATGGCCTCGTGATCCACCACCCCTTCAAGAAGGGGCCCTCAGGGACTGTATGTCCAACCTGAGCGATCGTCTGATCATCGCCCTGACTTCAGATGCACGAGATCTCGATTCAGGGCTGCAGATTGCGCCTGCCATATCCGCAACCAGAAACCGAGGCCTAGCTTGGGTTCTCAGACTTCCGTCCTCAGACTACTGGCCCACAAGACCTCCAGTTTGGCAATCCAGAACTACAATGTAGCACTCTGCCTGCCCTCCAGAAGAAAAACATTGCCTTCTCAGGCTACCCAGAAACCCCAAATGAGGATCAACATGCACGCCATTCGGTTGTACCCCAAATATATAAGCTGACCGGGGACTAATGCCCTTTCTGACACAGCCTGAGCCTGGACCTCCTGGCCCTACCCAGACAGCTGGCCGCACATTGAGCACATCGGACCCGCCATGGCCGTAGGTCATCATCTCTTCTCAACCTCGGTTTTCAGGCTTCAGAACCTAGACCTTATTTCCAATCACGGCCCGGGTTTGAAAATGATGCAGAATTCAGAACTCTTTCCCAAGGCAAGAAACCTTGTGGTTGGCATGTTGTCCAAGGTTCAGTGTAGTTGAAACCAGTGTGGCCCATGAGGACCCGCCATTGCTTGCGGGCCACATTGGTCACAAACACACATTGTGACCCTCAGCCTGAGCCCAGTCCTCAGGTAAGGCCTCTTAGTGGCTGGAAGGAGAGACAGCATATTGGGCTTGCCATGCCCCTAGGCCCCAATTTTTAACCATAGTTCGGGTTGTCCCTTCACTCTTCCCCAGGGCTCTGCTTTGGAATTGTCTTTTGGTGGGACACCTGATGTAACAAACCTGAAAGGAGTCCTCCCATCCCACAGATTGACGAAAAGCAATTGGGATCGGGCCAAATCCACAGAGAGCAAGATTCGTCGATGGCCCATGAGGCCTCCCCAACATTACACGGCCATCGCTGATATAAAATCCAGAGACAAAAGCCTGAGCATGCGCCTCAGACTCGCTCATTCTTCATAACCAGAAGAGTTCTTCAGATAAGAACCTACACGGCACTCGAAGGCACCAAAAATATATAGTCTAACCTGGGCACTAATGCACTGTCTGACAACCTGAGCCCGGACCTCGTGACCAACACCCAGACAGCTGACCGCACACTGAGCTCATCAGACCCGCCATGGTCTTAGGACATCATCTCTTCCCTACCTCAGTTTTCAGGCTTCAGAACCTAGGCCTTATCTCCAATCACTGCCCAGGGGTGACTGTGATGCAGAAATCAGAACTCTTCCTTACCCATGGCAAGGAACCTTGTGGTTGGCATGTTGTCCACGTTCAGTGTAGGGGAAACCAGCATTCACCCTGAGGCCCCGCCCATTCTTGAGTGCGACGAGGGCATAAACACGCATGTGACCCTCAGATTGAGTCCTGTCCTCTAGAATGTCCTCCCAGTGGCTGGAGCATTAGATGTCATAATGGGCTTGACATGTCCCTAGGCCCCAATTTTTAACCATATTTCTGGTTGTCCAGTCGCCCCTCCCCAGGGCTCTACTCTGGAATCCCTCATTTGTTGGGACACCTGAGGTTGAAAAACAAAACAAAACAAATAAACAACAACAGAACAACGGACTTCTTCCATCCCACAGAATGACCCCAAACTCCTTGGACGGGGCCAAACCTCTAGAGAGTAAGACTCGTCCATTTCCCATGGTGTCACCCTGAAATTTCACGACCATGAGTGACACGATATCCAGAGACAAAAACTTGAGCAAGAGCCTCACACTCGCCCTTTTTACATATCCCGAAGAGTTCTCCTCATGGTCTGTAGATCAGTCCTGCCATACCTATGATCCGAAACATAAGCCGAGTTTGTGTTTTAACAAATGTTCAAACATCCCTGGCCTACACACCCTACAGGCTCAGTCCCCTGGAGCCAAACCTGACGACTGTGCTTGCCCTCTCCAAGGGAATTGTATGTGCCCATTCCAATGGCCACAACCCTACTAATAGTATAAACCTCCAAAGTCCCTGCAGCCATCCCTATATTTGTGGCTTCCCAGGACAAACAGGTTCAATCTGGGCCCATCTGAGCACCTACCAGCACTCATTCCCCGGAGACTGATGTCCCCAGAGGTAAAAAGGGACGAACAGGCCCCTAGGCACCTATCGGATCCATTGTTTTGGTTTCCAGGCATCTCTCCTCAGAGGCCTGGATTTCAATAACAGCATATGGCTGTTTCTTGACTCACCCATCAGAACAAATTTCATCTCCACATGGTAAACTTGCACGATGGAGCTGTGTGAAAGCCTCTCTTTAGGAGAACCCTTCAGGGCCCCTGTGCCACCGCTTCAATCCAAGGTCTCCATTGACACAAAATCATATTAGGACACATCCACGTGAGAGTCCATTTCAACTCAGGTCCTCGGTTGCTCTCCCAGATCCAGCAGAGATCTAACCTGTCTTGTTGCTTGCAGACAATTGGAATGCGAGGTGGGCTACCCAGCCATCCATCCTTAGGACCCCGCTCAGAATCGTTGTGCTGGAGCCAACCAACAGGTCTCAATTGTCCTGCAGAAGAAGCTTTGCAGTTGGGAGCTTCTCAGAACTCCCATCTTGGGAAAACCCCCTTGGCCTGGTGATCCACTCTCCGTTCAAGAAGGGGCCATCAGGGACAGAATGTCCAAACTGAGCGATCGTCTGATCCTCGCCCTGACTTCAGATGCACGAGATCTCGATTCAGGTGTGTAGATTGTGCCTGCCATATCCTCACCCATAAACCTAGGCCTTGCTTGGCTTCTTAGACTTCCGTCCTCAGACTACTGGCCCACAAGCCCTCCAGTTTGGCAATCCAGAACTGCAAAGCAGCACTCTGTGTGCCCTCCAGAAGAAAAACATTGCCCTCTCGGGCTATCAAGAAACCTCAAATGAGGATCAACCTGCACGCCATTCGGCTGTACCCCAAATATATCGGCTGACCTGGGAACTAATGCCCTTTCTGACACAGCCTGCACCTGGATCTCCTAGCCCCACCCAGACAGCTGGACGCACACTGAGCACATCAGACCCGCCATCGCCTTAGGTCGTCATCTGTTCTCAACCTTGGTTTTCAGCCTTCAGAACCTAGACATTATCTCCAATCACGGCCCGAGTTTGAAAATGATGCAGAAATCAGAACTCTTTCCCCATGGCAAGAAACTTTGTGGTTGGCATGTTGTCCAAGGTTCAGTGTAGATGAAACCAGTGTGGCCCATGAGGCCCCCCCATATTTGCGGGTCACATTGGTCACAAACACACATTGTGACCCTCAGCCTGAGCCCAGTCCTAAGGTAAGGCCTCTCATTGGCTGGATGGAGAGACAGCATATTGGGCTTGCCATGCCCCTAGGCCCCAATTTTTAACCATAGTTCGGGTTCTCCCTTCACGATTCCCCAATGCTCTGCTTTGGAATTCCTCAGGTGGTTACACCTGAGGTAACAAACCTGAGAAGAGTCCTCCCATCCCACAGATTGAAGAAAAACAATTGGGATCTGGCCAAATCCACAGAGAGCAAGATTCGTCCATGCCCCTGAGGCCTCCCCAACATTCCACGACCATCCCTGACACACAATCCAGAGACAAAAGCCTAAGTACGCGCCTCAGACTCGCTCATCTTCATATCGTGAAGAGTTCTTCAGATAAGAACCTACACGGCACTCGAAAGCACCCAAATTATATAGTCTAACCTAGGCACTAATGCACTGTATGACAACCTGAGCCCAGACCTCGGACCAACACCCAGACAGCTGTCTGCACACTGAGCACATCAGACCCGCCATGGCCTTATGTCATCATCTCTTCCCTACCTCAGTTTTCAGGCTTCAGAACCTAGGCCTTATCTCCAATCACTGCCCAGGGGTGACTGTGATGCAGAAATCAGAACTCTTCCTTACCCATCCAAGAAACCTTGTGGTTGGCATGTTGTCCAACGTTCAGTGTAGGAGAAACCAGCATTCAGCCTGAGGCCCCGCCCATTCTTGAGTACGACGAGGGCATAAACACGCATTGTGACCCTCAGCGTGAGTCCTGTCCTCTAGAACGTCCTCTCAGTGGCTGGAGCATTAGATGTCATAATGGGCTTGACATGTCCCTAGGCCCCAATTTTTAACCAGATTTCTGGTTGTCCAGTCGCCCCTCCCCAGGGTTCTAATCTGGAATCCCTCATTTGGCGGGACACCAGAGTTTGAAAAACAAACAAACAAAAAAAAATCTACAACAACAGAACAACGTACTTCTTCCGTCCCACAGAATGACCCCAAACTCTTTGGACGGGGCCAAACCCCCAGAGAGTAAGACTCGTCCATTTCCCATGAAGTCACCCGGAAATTTCACGACCATGAGTGACACGATATCCAGAGACAAAAACTTGAGCAAGAGCCTCACATTCGCCCTTTTTTCATATCCCGAAGAGTTCTCCTCATGGTCTGTAGATCAGTACTGCCATACCTATGACCGGAAACATAAGACGAGTTTGTGTTTTCAGACAACTGTCGAAACAGCCCTGGCCTGCACACCCTACAGGCTTAGGCCCCTGGAGCCAAACCTGACGACTGTGCATGCCCTCTCCAAGGGAATTGTATGTGCCCATTCCATGGGCCACAACCCTACTAATAGGATAAACCTTAAAAGTCCCTTCGGCCATCCAAATATTTGTGGCATCCCGGGACAAACGGGCAATCTGGGCCCATCTGAGCCCCTACCGGCACTCAGACCCGGAGACTGATGTCCCCAGAGGTAAAAAGGAACGAACAGGCCCCTAGGCAACTATCAGATCCATTGCTTTGGACTCCAGGCATCTCTCCTCAGAGGCCTGGATTTCAATAACAGCATATGGCTGTTTCTTGACTCACCCATCAGAACAAATCTCATCTACACATGGGAAACTTGCACGATGGAGCTGTGTGAAAGCCTCTCTTTAGAAGAACCCTTCAGGGCCCCTGTGCCACCGCTTCAATCCAAGGTCCATTGACACCAAATCATATTAGGACACATCCACGGGAGAGTCCATTTCAACTCAGGTCCTCGGTTTCTCTCCCAGATCCAGCAGATCTAACGTGTCTTGTTGCTTGGAGACAATTGGAATGCGAGGTGTGATACCCAGCCATCCGTCCTTAGAACCCTGCTCGGAATCGATGTCCTGGATCCAACCAACAGGTCTCAATTGTCCTGCATAAGAATCTTTGCAATTGGGAGCTTCTCAGATCTCCCATCGTGGGAAAACCCCCATGGCCTCGTGTTGCAAACCCCCTTCAAGAAGGGGCCCTCAGGGACTGAATGTCCAAACTGAGTGATCGTCTGATTATCGCCCTGACTTCAGATGCACGAGATCTCGATTCAGGTCTGTAGATTGTGCCTGCTATATCCTCACCCAGAAACCTAGGCCTAGCTTGGGTTCTCAGACCTCCGTCCTCAGACTACTGGCCCACAAGCCCTCCAGTTTGGCAATCCAGAATTACAATGCAGCACTCTGCCTGCCCTCCAGAAGAAAAACATTGCCCTCTCAGGCTAACCAGAAACCCCAAATGAGGATCAACCTGAACGCCATTCGGCTGTAACCCAAATATATAGGCTGTCCTGGGCACTAATGCCCTTTCTGACACAGCCTGAGCCTGGAACTCCTGGCCCCACCCAGACAGCTGGCCTCACACTGAGCATATCGGAACCGCCATGGCCTTAGATCGTCATCTCTTCTCAACCTCGATTTTCAGGCTTCAGAACCTAGACCTTATCTCCAATCACGGCCCGGGTTTGAAAATGATGCAGAAATCTGAACTCTTTCCCCATGGCAAAAAACCTTGTGGTTGGCATGTTGTCCAAGGTTCAGTGTACTTGAAACCAGTGTGGCCCATGAGGCCCCGCCCATGCTTGCGGGCCACATTGGTCACAAACACATATTGTGACCCTCAACCTGAGCCCAGTCCTCAGGTAAGGCCTCTCAGTGGCTGGAAGGAGAGACAGCATATTGGGCTTGCCATGCCCCTAGGCCCCAATTTTTAACCATAGTTCGGGTTGTCCCTTCACTCTTCCCCAGGGCTCTGCTTTGGAATTGTCTTTTGGTGGGACACCTGATGTAACAAACCTGAAAGGAGTCCTCCCATCCCACAGATTGACGAAAAGCAATTGGGATCGGGCCAAATCCACAGAGAGCAAGATTCGTCGATGGCCCATGAGGCCTCCCCAACATTACACGGCCATCGCTGATATAAAATCCAGAGACAAAAGCCTGAGCATGCGCCTCAGACTCGCTCATTCTTCATAACCAGAAGAGTTCTTCAGATAAGAACCTACACGGCACTCGAAGGCACCAAAAATATATAGTCTAACCTGGGCACTAATGCACTGTCTGACAACCTGAGCCCGGACCTCGTGACCAACACCCAGACAGCTGACCGCACACTGAGCTCATCAGACCCGCCATGGCCTTAGGACATCATCTCTTCCCTACCTCAGTTTTCAGGCTTCAGAACCTAGACCTTATCTCCAATCACTGCCCAGGGGTGACTGTGATGCAGAAATCAGAACTCTTCCTTACCCATGGCAAGGAACCTTGTGGTTGGCATGTTATCCACGTTCAGTGTAGGGGAAACCAGCATTCACCCTGAGGCCCCGCCCATTCTTGAGTGCGACGAGGGCATAAACACGCATGTGACCCTCAGATTGAGTCCTGTCCTCTAGAATGTCCTCCCAGTGGCTGGAGCATTAGATGTCATAATGGGCTTGACATGTCCCTAGGCCCCAATTTTTAACCATATTTCTGGTTGTCCAGTCGCCCCTCCCCAGGGCTCTACTCTGGAATCCCTCATTTGTTGGGACACCTGAGGTTGAAAAACAAAACAAAACAAATAAACAACAACAGAACAACGGACTTCTTCCATCCCACAGAATGACCCCAAACTCCTTGGACGGGGCCAAACCTCTAGAGAGTAAGACTCGTCCATTTCCCATGGTGTCACCCTGAAATTTCACGACCATGAGTGACACGATATCCAGAGACAAAAACTTGAGCAAGAGCCTCACACTCGCCCTTTTTACATATCCCGAAGAGTTCTCCTCATGGTCTGTAGATCAGTCCTGCCATACCTATGATCCGAAACATAAGCCGAGTTTGTGTTTTAACAAATGTTCAAACATCCCTGGCCTACACACCCTACAGGCTCAGTCCCCTGGAGCCAAACCTGACGACTGTGCTTGCCCTCTCCAAGGGAATTGTATGTGCCCATTCCAATGGCCACAACCCTACTAATAGTATAAACCTCCAAAGTCCCTGCAGCCATCCCTATATTTGTGGCTTCCCAGGACAAACAGGTTCAATCTGGGCCCATCTGAGCACCTACCAGCACTCATTCCCGGAGACTGATGTCCCCAGAGGTAAAAAGGGACGAACAGGCCCCTAGGCACCTATCGGATCCATTGTTTTGGTTTCCAGGCATCTCTCCTCAGAGGCCTGGATTTCAATAACAGCATATGGCTGTTTCTTGACTCACCCATCAGAACAAATTTCATCTCCACATGGTAAACTTGCACGATGGAGCTGTGAGAAAGCCTCTCTTTAGGAGAACCCTTCAGGGCCCCTGTGCCACCGCTTCAATCCAAGGTCTCCATTGACACAAAATCATATTAGGACACATCCACGTGAGAGTCCATTTCAACTCAGGTCCTCGGTTGCTCTCCCAGATCCAGCAGATCTAACCTGTCTTGTTGCTTGCAGACAATTGGAATGCGAGGTGGGCTACCCAGCCATGCATCCTTAGGACCCCGCTCAGAATCGTTGTGCTGGAGCCAACCAACAGGTCTCAATTGTCCTGCAGAAGAAGCTTTGCAGTTGGGAGCTTCTCAGAACTCCCATCTTGGGAAAACCCCTTGGCCTGGTGATCCACTCTCCGTTCAAGAAGGGGCCATCAGGGACAGAATGTCCAAACTGAGCGATCGTCTGATCCTCGCCCTGACTTCAGATGCACGAGATCTCGATTCAGGTGTGTAGATTGTGCCTGCCATATCCTCACCCATAAACCTAGGCCTTGCTTGGCTTCTTAGACTTCCGTCCTCAGACTACTGGCCCACAAGCCCTCCAGTTTGGCAATCCAGAACTGCAAAGCAGCACTCTGTGTGCCCTCCAGAAGAAAAACATTGCCCTCTCGGGCTATCAAGAAACCTCAAATGAGGATCAACCTGCACGCCATTCGGCTGTACCCCAAATATATCGGCTGACCTGGGAACTAATGCCCTTTCTGACACAGCCTGCACCTGGATCTCCTAGCCCCACCCAGACAGCTGGACGCACACTGAGCACATCAGACCCGCCATCGCCTTAGGTCGTCATCTGTTCTCAACCTCGGTTTTCAGCCTTCAGAACCTAGACATTATCTCCAATCACGGCCCGAGTTTGAAAATGATGCAGAAATCAGAACTCTTTCCCCATGGCAAGAAACCTTGTGGTTGGCATGTTGTCCAAGGTTCAGTGTAGATGAAACCAGTGTGGCCCATGAGGCCCCCCCATATTTGCGGGTCACATTGGTCACAAACACACATTGTGACCCTCAGCCTGAGCCCAGTCCTAAGGTAAGGCCTCTCATTGGCTGGATGGAGAGACAGCATATTGGGCTTGCCATGCCCCTAGGCCCCAATTTTTAACCATAGTTCGGGTTCTCCCTTCACGATTCCCCAATGCTCTGCTTTGGAATTCCTCAGGTGGTTACACCTGAGGTAACAAACCTGAGAAGAGTCCTCCCATCCCACAGATTGAAGAAAAACAATTGGGATCTGGCCAAATCCACAGAGAGCAAGATTCGTCCATGCCCCTGAGGCCTCCCCAACATTCCACGACCATCCCTGACACACAATCCAGAGACAAAAGCCTAAGTACACGCCTCAGACTCGCTCATCTTCATATCGTGAAGAGTTCTTCAGATAAGAACCTACACGGCACTCGAAAGCACCCAAATTATATAGTCTAACCTAGGCACTAATGCACTGTATGACAACCTGAGCCCAGACCTCGGACCAACACCCAGACAGCTGTCTGCACACTGAGCACATCAGACCCGCCATGGCCTTATGTCATCATCTCTTCCCTACCTCAGTTTTCAGGCTTCAGAACCTAGGCCTTATCTCCAATCACTGCCCAGGGGTGACTGTGATGCAGAAATCAGAACTCTTCCTTACCCATCCAAGAAACCTTGTGGTTGGCATGTTGTCCAACGTTCAGTGTAGGAGAAACCAGCATTCAGCCTGAGGCCCCGCCCATTCTTGAGTACGACGAGGGCATAAACACGCATTGTGACCCTCAGCGTGAGTCCTGTCCTCTAGAACGTCCTCTCAGTGGCTGGAGCATTAGATGTCATAATGGGCTTGACATGTCCCTAGGCCCCAATTTTTAACCAGATTTCTGGTTGTCCAGTCGCCCCTCCCCAGGGCTCTAATCTGGAATCCCTCATTTGTTGGGACACCAGAGTTTGAAAAACAAACAAACAAAAAAAATCTACAACAGAACAACGTACTTCTTCCGTCCCACAGAATGACCCCAAACTCTTTGGACGGGGCCAAACCCCCAGAGAGTAAGACTCGTCCATTTCCCATGAAGTCACCCGGAAATTTCACGACCATGAGTGACACGATATCCAGAGACAAAAACTTGAGCAAGAGCCTCACATTCGCCCTTTTTTCATATCCCGAAGAGTTCTCCTCATGGTCTGTAGATCAGTACTGCCATACCTATGACCCGAAACATAAGACGAGTTTGTGTTTTCAGACAACTGTCCAAACAGCCCTGGCCTACACACCCTACAGGCTCAGGCCCATGGAGCCAAACCTGACGACTGTGCTTGCCCTCTCCAAGGGAATTATATGTGCCCATTCCAATGGCCACAACCCTCCTAATACGATAAACCTCCAATGTCCCTGCGGCCATCCAAATATTTGTGGCATCCCGGGACAAACAGGGGCAATCTGGGCCCATCTGAGCACCTACCGGCACTCAGACCAGGAGTCTGATGTCCCCAGAGGTAAAAAGGAACGAACAGGCCCCTAGGCACCAATCGGATCCATTGCTTTGGTTTCCTGGCATCTCTCCTCAGAGGCCTGGATTTCAATAACAGCATATGGCTGTTTCTTGACTCACCCATCAGAACAAATCTCATCTAAACATCGGAAAGTTGCACGGTGGAGCTTTTTGAAAGCCTCTCTTTAGGAGAACCCTTCAGGGTCCCAGTGCCACCGATTCAATCCAAGGTCTCCATTGACACAAAATCATATTAGGACACATCCACCGGAGAGTCCATTTCAACTCAGCTTGCTCGGTTGCTCTCCCAGATCGAGCAGATCTAACCTGTCTTGTTGCTTGGAGACAATTGGAATGCGAGGTGGGCTACCCAGCCATCCATCCTTAGAACCCTCCTCGGAATAGTTGTCCTGGAACCAACCAACAGGTCTCAGTTGTCCTGCAGAAGAATATTTACAGTTGGGCGCTTCTCAGAACTCCCATCATGGGAAAACCCCAATGGCTTCGTGATCCACCCCCCCTTCAAGAAGGGGCCATCAGGGACTGAATGTCCAACGTGAGCGATCGTATGATCTTCGCCCTGACTTCAGATGCACGAGATCTCGATTCAGGTCTGTAGATTATGCCTGCCATGTCCTCACCCAGAAACCTAGGCCTAGCTTGTGTTCTCAGACTTCCGTCCTCAGACTACTGGCCCACAAGCCCTCCAGTTTGGCAATCCAGAACTACAATGCAGCACTCTGCCTGCCCTCCAGAAGAAAAACATTGCCCTCTGTGGCTACACAGATACCCCAAATGAGGATCAACGGGGCATGCTATTCGGCTGTACCCCAAATATATAGGCTGACCTGGGCAATAATGCCCTATATGACACAGCCTGAGCCTGGACCTCCAGGCCCCACCCAGACAGCTGGCCTCATACTGAGCATATCGGACCCGCCATGGCCTTAGGTCGTCATCTATTCTCAATCTCGGTTTTTAGGCTTCAGAACCTAGACCTTATCTCCAATCACGGCCCGGGTTTGAAAATGATGCAGAAATCAGAACTCTTTCCCCATGGCAAGAAACCTTGTGGTTTGCATGTTGTCCAAGGTTCAGTGTACTTGAAACCAGTGTGGTCCATGAGGCCCCCCCATGTTTTCGGGTCACATTGGTCACAAACAGACATTGTGACCCTCAACCTGAGCCCAGTCCTCAGGTAAGGCCTCTCAGTGGCTGGATGGAGAGACAGCATATTGGGCTTGACATGCCCCTAGGCCCCAATTTTTAACCATAGTTCGGGTTCTCCCTTCACTCTTCCCCAGGGCTCTGCTTTGGAATTTCTCTTTTGGTAGGACACCTGAGGTAAAAAACCTGAAAGGAGTCCTCCCATCACACAGATTGACAAAAAACAATTGATATCGGGCCAAATCCACAGAGATCAAGATTCGTCCATGGCCCATGAGGCCTCCCCAACATTCCACAGCCATCGCTGATACAAAATCCAGAGACAAAATCCTGAGCATGCGCCTCACACAAGCTCATTCTTCAAATCCTGAAGAGTTCTTCAGATAAGAACATACACGGCACTCGAATGCACCCAAAATATATAGTCTAACCTGGGCACTAATGCACTGTCTGACAACCTGAGCCCGGACCTCGTTACCAACACCCAGACAGCTGACCGCACACTGAGCTCATCAGACCCGCCATGGCCTTAGGTCATCATCTCTTCCCCACCTCAGTTTTCAGGCTTCAGAACCTAGAACTTATCTCCAATCACTGCCCAGGGGTGACTGTGATGCAGAAATCAGAACTCTTCCTTACCCATGGCAAGGAACCTTGTGGTTGGCATGTTGTCCAACGTTTAGTGTATGGGAAACCAGCATTCACCCTGAGGCCCCACCCATTCTTAAATGCGACGAGGGCATAAACACGCATTGTGACCCTCAGCGTGAGTCCTGTCCTCTAGAACGTACTCTCAGTGGCTGGACCATTAGATGTCATAATGGGCTTGACATGTCCCTAGGCCCTAATTTTTAACCAGATTTCTGGTTGTCCAGTCGCCCCTCCCCAGGGCTCTACTCTGGAATCCCTCATTTGGTGGGACACCTGAGGTTGAAGAACAAAACAAAACAAATCAACAACAACAGAACAACGTACTTCTTCCATCCCACAGAATGACCCCAAACTCTTTGGACTGGCCCAAACCCCCAGAGTGTAAGTCTCGTCCATTTCCCATGGTGTCACCCGAAATTTCACGACCATGAGTGACACGATATCCAGAGACAAAAACTTGAGCAAGAGCCTCACACTCGCCCTTTTTTCATATCCCGAAGAGTTCTCCTGATGGTCTGTAGATCACTCCTGCCATACCTATGACCCGAAACATAAGCCGAGTTTGTGTTTTCAGAAAACTGTCCAAACAGCCCTGGCCTACACACCCTACAGGCTCAGGCCCCTGGAGCCAAACCTGACGACTGTGCTTGCCCTCTCCAAGGGAATTGTATGTGCCCATTCCAATGGCAACAACCCTACTAATAGGATAAACCTCCAAAGTCCCTGAGGCCATCCTCCTAGGAGGGGGCATCCCACCACTCCAAACGTGGGAAAACCTCCACGGCCTCGAGATTCGGCTCCCTTCATGAAGGGGCCGTCATGAACAGAACATCCAAGCTGAGCCAACGTCTGATCCTCGCTCTGACTTCAGATGCATGAGATATTGCTTCAGATCTTCAGGAGGTACATGCCGTGCCCTCGCCCTGAATCCCAAGTCTAGCTTGTGTTCTCAGACTTCCATCCTCACACTCCTGGCCCCCAAGCCCACAAGTTTGGCAATTCCGGACCATCATTGCAGCACTCTGCCTGCCCGCGAAAAACAAAATATTGCCCAATGAGCTGCCTGGGCACATTAAATGAGAATAAACCTACACGGCACTCGAATGTACCCCAATTATATAATCTAACCTGGGCAGTAATGCACTGTCTGACACACCCTGAGCCGGGACCTCCTGAGCAACACAGAGACAGCTGACCGCACCCTGAGCCCATAAGACACGCCGTGGCCTTAGGTCATCATCTCTTCCCTACCTCAGTTTTCAGGCTTCAGAACCTAGACCTTATCTCCAATCACTGCCCAGGGGTGAGTGTGATGCAGAAATCAGAACTCTTCCTTACCCATGGCAAGAAACCTTATGGTTGGCATGTTGTCCAACATTCAGTGTAGGGGAAACCAGCATTCACGTTGAGGCACCACCCATTCTTGAGTGCGACGAGGGCATAAACACGCATTGTGACCCTCAGCGTGAGTCCTGTCCTCTAGTACGTCCTCTCAGTGGTTAGAACACTAGATGCCATAATGGCTTGATATGTCCCTAGGCCCCAAATTTAAACCAGATTTTTGGTTGTCCAATCGCCCCTCCCCAGGGCTCTACTCTGGAATCCCTCATTTGGTGGGGTTTGAAAAACAAAACAAAATAACAACAACAACAAAAAAAAACTGACTTCTTCCATCCCACAGAATGACCCCAAACTCTTTGGACGGGGCCAAACCCCCAGAGAGTAAGACTCGTCCAGTTCCCATGAAGTCACCCGGATATTTCATGAACATGAATGGCACGATATCCAGAGATAAAAACTTGAGTAAGAGCCTCACACTCGCCCATTTTTCATATCCCGAAGAGCTCTCCTCATGGTCTGTAGATCAGTCCTGCCATACCTATGACCCGAAACATAATCCGAGTTTGTGTTTTCAGACAACTGTCCAAACAGCCCAGGCCTACACACCCTACAGGCTAGCCCCTGGAGCCAACCTGAGGACTGTACTTGCCCTCTCCAAGGGAATTCTGTGTGCCTATTCCAATGGTCACAACTCTACTAATAGAATAAATATCCAAAGTCCCTGAGGCCATCCCAATTGTGGTGGCTTCCCAGGACAAACAGGAGCAATCTGAGCCCATCTAGAAGCTACCTGCATTCAGACTTGTAGACTGATATCCCCAGAGGTAAAAAGGAATGAACAGGCCCCTAGGCCCTAATCTGATCCATTGCTTTGGTTTACAGGCATCTTCCTCAGAGGCATGGATTTCAGTACCAGCATATGGCTGTTTCTTGACTCACCCATCAGAACAAAACTCATCTACACATGGGAAACTTGCACATGGGAGGTGTGTCAAAGCCTCTTTTTAGGAGAACCCTTCAGGGCCCCAGTGCCACCGCTTCATTCCAAGGTCTCCATAGACACAAAATCATATTAGGACACATGCACGGGAGAGTCCAAATCAACTCAGCGTATTCGGTTGCTCCGCGAGATCCAGCAGATCTAACTTGTCTTGTTGCTAGGAGACAATTGGAAAGCGAGGTGGCCTACCCCGCCATCCATCCTTAAAACCCTGCTCAGAATCATTGGCCTAGAGCCAACCAACAGGTCTCAATTTTCCTGCAGAAGAATCTTTGCAGTTGGGAGCTTCTCACAACTCCCATCGTGAGAAACCCCCATGACCACGTGATACCACCACTTCATGAAGGGGCCATCAGGGACATAAGGTCCAACCTGAGAAATAGTCTGATCCTCACCCTGACTACAGATGCACGAGATCTCTATTCAGGTCTGTATATTGTGCCTGCCATGTCCTCACCCAGAAACCTAAGCCTAGCTTGTGTCTTCAGACTTCCGTCCTCAGACTAATGGCCCACAAGCCCTCCAGTTTGGCAATCCAGAATTACAATGCAGCACTCTGCTTGCCCTGCAGAAGAAAAATATTGCCCTCTGGGGCTACCTAGAAACCCCAAATGAAGATCAACCTGCACGCCACTTGGCTGTACCCAATATATATAGGCTGACCTGGGCAATAATGCCCATTCTGACAGAGCCTGAGCCTGGACCTCCTGGCCCCACCCAGACAGCATGCCGCTCACTGAGCACATAGGACCAGCCATTGCCTTAGGTCGTTATCTCTTCCCAACCTCGGTTTTCAGGATTTAGAACCTAGACCTTATCTCCAATCACTGCCCAGGTTTGAAAATGATGCAGAAATCAGAACTCCTTCCCAATGGCAAGAACCTTGGGGTTGGCTTGTTGTCCAACGTTCAGTGTTGTGGAAAACTGTTTGTCCGATGAGGCCCCGCCATTGCTCACGGGCCACATAGGTGGCAAACTCACATGTGACCCACAGCCTTAGCACAGTCCTCAGGTAAGACCTCTCAGTGTCTGGATGAAGAGACAGCATATTGGGCTTGCCATGCCCATACGCCCCAATTTTTAACCATAGTTCGTGTTGTCCCTTCATGCTTCCCCAGGGCTATGCTTTGGAATTCCTCTTTTGGTGGGACACCTGATGTAACAACCCTGAAAGGAGTCCTCCATCCAACAGATTGACGAAAAACAATTGGGATCGGGCCAAATCCACAGAGAGCAAGATTCGTCCATGGCCGATGAGGCCTCCTCGACATTCCACGGCCATCGCTGAAACAAAGTTCAGAGACAAAAGTCTGAGCAAGCGCCTCAGACTCGCACTTTCTTCATATCCTGAAGATGTCTTCTCATTGTTTGTAGATCGGGCCTGCCATACCTACGTCCACAAACATAAGGTGAGTTTGTGTTTAAGACTTCTGTCCTCAAAGTCCTGGGCCACACACCATCCAGGCTGGGGACCCTGGAACCACACATTAGGACTGTGCCTACCCAATCCATGGGAATTCTGCCCATTCCATTGTCCAAAATCGTACAAATTAGGAGAACCCTCCAAAGTCCCTGAGGCCATCCCAATAGTATAGGTCGCCAGGGACAAAAATGGTCAGTATGACACCAGCTGAGCATCTACCTCCACTCATACCCTAGATGGATGTCCCCAGAGAAGAAGATTGAACCAGACAGGACCCGAGGCCAAAATCGGATCCATTGCTTTGGTTTACAGGCATGTCTCCTCAAAACCCTGTTTTCCAATACCAGCATTGGGGTTTTCCTGAGGCACCCATTAGAACCAAACTCGTCTCCACAAGGAAACTTGTGCATGGGAGCTATGTCAAAAGCTGAGGAGAATACTTCAGGGTCCTGGTGCCACTGCCCCATTTAAAGGCCCTCATGGACACAAACACACATTAGACCCATCCTCAGGAAAGTCCATTTCAACTCAGCAACCCCGGTT
Organism: Mustela putorius furo; assembly: GCF_011764305.1. Taxonomy (NCBI): domain Eukaryota; kingdom Metazoa; phylum Chordata; class Mammalia; order Carnivora; family Mustelidae; genus Mustela; species Mustela putorius. The sequence goes on from NW_025421812.1 coordinate 26,174, forward strand.
GCTCCCGCAGATCCATCAGATCTAAACTGTCTTGTCGCTAGGAGACAATTGGAATGCGAGGCGAGCTTCCCAGGCATCCATCCTCGAACTTTGGTCTGGACTCATCCATATGGGATGTCCTGGAGTTGTCCAACAGGTCTCAATTGTCCCGCAGAAGGAATCCTAGGAGGGGGCATCCCACCACTCCAAACGTGGGAAAACCTCCACGGCCTCAAGAATCCACTCCCTTCATGAAGGGGCCGTCATGAACAGAAAATCCAAGCTGAGCCAATGTCTGATCCTCGCTCTGACTTCAGATGCATGAGATATTCCTTCAGATCTTCAGGAGGTACATGCCGTGCCCTCGCCCTGAAACCCAAGTCTAGCTTGTGTTCTCAGACTTCCATCCTCACACTCTTGGCCCCGCAGCCCACAAGTTTGGCAATTCCCGACCATCATTGCAGCACTCTGCCTGCCCTCGAGAAACAAAATATTGCCCAATGAGATGCCCGGGCACATTAAATGAGAATAAACCTACATGGCACTCGAATGTACCCAAATTATATAGTCTAACCTGGGCAGTACTGCACTGTCTGACACAGCCTGAGCCGGGACCTCCTGAGCAACACCCAGACAGCTGACCGCACACTGAGCACATCAGAACCGCCATGGCCTTCGATCATCATCTCTGCCCTACCTAGGTTTTCAGGCTTCAGAACCTAGACCTTATCTCCAATCACTGCCCAGGGGTGACTGTCATGCAGAAATCAGAACTCCTACTTACCCAAGGCAGGAATCCTTGTGGTTGCCATGTGGACTTAAGTTCAGTGTAGGGGAAACCAGCATTCAGTCTGAGGCCCCGCCCATTCCTGAGTGCAACGAGGGCATAAACACGCATTGTGACCCTCAGCATGAGTCCTGTCCTCTAGTAGGTCCTCTCAGTGGCTGCACCATGAGATGTCATAATGGGCTTGACATGTCCCTAGGCCCCAAATTTTTAACCAGATTTCTGGTTGTCCAGTCACAACTCCCCAGGGCTCTACTCTGGAATCCCACATTTGGTGGGACACCTGAGGTAGAAAAACAAAACAAAACAAATCAACAACAACAGAACAACGGACTTCTTTCATCCAACAGAGTGAACCCAAACTCCTTGGACGGGTCCAAACCCCCAGAGAGTAAGACTCGTCCATTTCCCATGAAGTCACCCGGAAATTTCACGAACATGTGTGACACAATATCTAGAGACAAAAAGGTGAGCAAGAGCCTCACACTCGCCCATTTTTCATATCCTGAAGAGTTCTCCTCTTGGTCTATAGATCAGTCCTGCCATAACTATGACCCGAATCATAAGCCGAGTTTGTGTTTTCAGACAACTGTCCAAACAGCCCTGGCCTACACACCCTACAGGCTCAGGCCCCTGGAGCCAAACCTGAAGACTGTGCTTGCCCTAACCAAGGGAATTGTGTGTGCCCATTCCAGTGGCCACAACCCTATTAAAAGGTTAAACCTCCAAAGTCCCTGAGGCCATCCCAATATTTGTGGCTTCCCAGGACAAACAGGGGCAATATAGGACCATCTGAGCACCTACCGGCACTCAGTCCCGTAGACTGATGTCCCCAGAGGTAAAAAGGAACGAACAGGCCCCTGGCACATAACGGATCCATTGCTTTGGTTTCCAGGCATCGCTCCTCATAGGCCTGGATTTCAATAACAGCATATGGCTATTTCTTGACTCACCCATCAGAACAAATCTCATATACACATGGGAAACTTGCACGATGGAGCAGTGTGAAAGCCTCTCTTTAGGAGAACCCTTCAGGGACCCAATGCCAACGCTTCATTCCAAGGTCTCCATAGACACAAAATCATATTAGGACACATCCATGGGAGAGTCCATTTCAACTCAGCCTCCTCGGTTGCTCCCCCAGATCCAGCAGATCTAACCTGTCTTGTTGCTTGGAGACAATTGGCATGCGAGGTGGGCTACCCAGCCATCCATCCTTAGAACCCTGCTCAGAATCCTTGTCCTGGAGCCAACCAACAGGTCTCAATTGTCCTGCAGAAGAATCTTTGCAGTTGGGAGCTTCTCACAACTCCCTTCTTGGGAAAACACCCATGGCCTCGTGATCCACCCCCCCTTCAAGAAGGGGCTATCAGAAAAAAAAAAGTCCAACCTAGGCGATCGTCTGATCCTCCCCCTGAATTCAGATGCACAAAATCTCGATTCGGGTCTGTAGGTTGTGCCTGCCATATCCTCACCCAGAAACCTAGGCCTAGCTTGGGTTCTCAGACTTCCGTCCTCAGACTACTGGCCCACAAGCCCTCCAGATTGGCAATCCAGAACTACAATGCAGCACTCTACCTGCCCTCCAGAAGAAAAATATTGCCCTCTGGGGCTACACAGAAACCACAAATGAGGATCAACCTGCACGCCATTCGGCTGTACCCCAAATATATAGGCTGACCTGGGCACTAATGCCCTTTCTGCGACAGCCTGAGCCTGGACCTCCTGGCCCCACCCAGACAGCTGGCCGCACACTGAGCACATCGGACCCGTCATGGCCTTAGGTAGTCATCTCTTCTCAACCTCAGTTTTCAGGCTTCAGAACGTAGACCTTATCTCCAATCACAGCCCGGGTTTGAAAATGATGCAGAAAACAGAACTCTTTCCCCATGGCAAGAAACCTTGCGGTTGGCATGTTGTCCAAGGTTCAGTGTAGTTGAAACCAGTGAGGCCCATGTGGCCCCGCCCTTGCTTGCGGGCCACATTGGTCACAAACACACATTGTGACCCTCAGCCTGAGCCCAGTCCTCAGGTATGGCCTCTCAGTGGTTGGATGGAGAGACAGCATTGGTCTTGCCATGCCCCTGGCCTCAATTTTTAACCATAGTTCGGGTTGTCCCTTCACTCTTCCCCAGGGCTCTGCTTTGGAATTCCTCTTTTGGTGGGACACCTGAGGTAACAAACCTGAAAGGAGTCCTCCCATACCACAGATTGACGAAAAACAATTGGGATCGTGCCAAATCCACAGAGGGCAAGATTCGTCCATGGCCCATGAGGCCTCCCTAACATTCCACGGCCATCGCTGATACAAAATCCAGAGAAAAAAGCCTGAGCACGCGCCTCAGACTCGCTCATTCTTCATATCCTGATGAGTTCTTCTGATAAGAACCTACACGGCACTCGAATGCACCCAAAATATTTAGTCTAACCTGGGCACTAATGCACTGTCTGACAACCTGAGCACGGACCTCGTGACCAACACCCAGACAGCTGACCGCACACTGAGCACATCAGACCCGCCATGCCCTTAGGTCATCATCTCTTCCCTACCTCAGTTTTCAGGCTTCAGAACCTAGACCTTATCTCCAATCACTGCCCAGGGGTGACTGTGATACCGAAATCAGAACTCTTCCTTACCCATGGCAAGAAACCTTGTGGTTGGCATGTTGTGCAACGTTCAGTGGAGGAGAAACCCAGCATTCACCATGAGGCCACGCCCATTCTTGAGTGCGACGAGGGCATAAACACGCATTGTGACCCTCAGCGTGAGTCCTATCCTCTAGTACGTCCTCTTGGTGGCTGGACCATTAGATGTCATAATGGGCTTGACATGTCCCTAGGCCCCAATTTTTAACCAGATTTCTGGTCTCCAGACTCCCTGCCCCAGGTCTCTACTCTGGAATCCCTCATTTGGTGGGACACCTAAGGTTGAAAAACAAAACAAAACAAATCAACAACAACAGAACAACGGACTTCTTCCATCCCACAGAATGACCCCAAACTCTTTGGAAGGGGCCAAACCCCCAGAGAGTAAGACACGTCCATTTCCCATAAAGTCACCCGGAAATTTCACGACCATGAGTGACACGATATCCAGAGACAAAACTTGAGCAAGAGCCTCACACTCGCCCTTTTTTCATATCCCGAAGATTTCTCCTCATGGTCTGTAGAGCATTCCTGCCATACCTATGACCCGAAACATAAGCCGAGTTTGTGTTTTCAGACAACTGTCCAAACAGCCCTGGCCTACACACCTTACAGGCTCAGGCCCCTGGAACCAAACCTGACGACTGTGCTTGCCCTCTCGAAGGGAATTGTATGTTCCCACTCCAATGGCCACAACCCTACTAATAGGATAAAACTCCAAAGTCCCTGAGGCCATCCCAATATTTGTGGATACCCAGAACAAACAGGGGCAATCTGGGCCCATCTGAGCACCTACAGGCACTCAGACCCGTAGACTGATGTCCCCAGAGGAAAAAAGGAACGAAGAGGCCCCTAGGCACCTATCGATCCATTGCTTTGGTTTCCAGACATCTCTCCTCAGAGGGCAGGATTTCAATAACAGCATATGGCTTTTTCTTGATTCACCCATCAGAACAAATCTCGTCTACACACGGGAAACTTGCACGATGGAGCTGTGATGTGTGAAAGCCTCTCTTTAGGAGAACCCTTCAGGGCCCCAGTGCCACCACTTCATTCCAAGGTCTCCATAGACACAAAATCATATTAGGACACATCCAAGGGAAATTCCATTTCAACTCAGCCTCCTCGGTTGCTCGCCCAGATCCAGCAGATCTAACCTGTCTTGTTGCTTGGAGACAATTGGAATGCGAGGTGGGCCACACAGCCATCCATCCTTAGAACCCTGCTCGGAATCGTTGTCCTGGAGCCAACCTACAGGTCTCAATTTTCCTGCAGAAGAATCTTTGCAGTTGGGAGCTTCTCACAACTCCCATCGTGGGAAAACCCCCATGGCCTCGTGATCCCCCCCCCTTCAAAAAGTGGCCATCAGGGACACAATGTCCAACCTGAGCGATCTTCTGATCCTCGCCCTGACTTCAGATGCACGAGATCTCGATTCAGGTCTCACCCAGAAACCTAGGCCTAGCTTGGGTTCTCAGACTTCCGTCCTCAGACTACTGGCCCACAAGCCCTCCAATTTGGCAATCCAGAACTACAATGCAGCACTCTGCCTGCCCTCCAGAATAAAAACATTCCAATCTGGGGCTACCCAGAAACCCCAAATGAGGATCAACCTGCACGCCATTCGGCTGTACCCCAAATATATAGGCTGACCTGAGCACTAATGCCATTTCTGACACAGTCTGAGCCTGGATCTCTTGGCCCCACCCAGACAGCTGGCCGCACACTGAGCACATTGGACCCGCCATGGCTTTAGCTCGTCATTTCTTCTCAACCTCGGATTTCAGGCTTCAGAACCTAGACCTTATCTCTAATCACTGCCGGGGTTTGAAAATGATGCAGAAATCAGAACTCTTTCCCCAGGGCAAGAAACCATGTGGTTGGCATGTTGTCCAAGGTTCAGTGTAGTTGAAACCAGTGTGGCCCATGAGGCCCCGTCCATGCTTGCGGGACACATTGGACACAAACAGACATTGTGACCCCTCAGCCTGAGCCCAGTCCTCAGGTAAGGCCTCTCAGTGGGTGGATGGAGAGACAGCATATTGGGCTTGCCATGCCCCTAGGCCCCAATTTTTAACCATAGTTCGGGTTGTCCCTTCACTCTTCGCCAGGGCTCTGCATTCGAATGCCTCTTTTGGTGGGACACCTGAGGTAACAAACCTGAAAGGAGTCCTCCCATCCCACAGATTGAAGAAAAACAGTTGGGATCGGGCCAAATCCACAGAGAGCAAGATTCCTCCATGGCCCATGAGGCCTCCCCAACATTCCAGGGCCATCGCTGATACAAAATCCAGATTCAAAAGCCTGAGCACGCGCCTCAGACTCGCTCATTCTTCATATCCTGAAGAGTTCTTCAGATCAGAACCTACACGGCACTCGAATGCACCCAAAATATTTAATCTAACCTGGGCACTAATGCACTGTCTGACAACCTGAGCACTGACCTCGTGACCAACACGCAGACAGCTGACCGCACACTGAGCACATCAGACCCGCCATGGCCTTAGGTCATCATCTCTTCCCTACCTCAGTTTTCAGGCTTCTGAACCTAGACCTTATCTCAAAACCTTGCCCAGGGCTGACTGTGATGCAGAAATCAGAACTATTCCTTACCCATGGCAAGAAAACTTGTGGTTGGCATGTTGTCCAACGTTCAGTGTAGGAGAAACCAGCATTCACCCTGAGGCCCCACCCATTCTTGAGTGCGACGAGGGAATAAACACGCATTGTGACCCTCAGCGTGAGTCCTGTCCTCTAGTACGTCCTCTCAGTGGCTGGACCATTAGATGTCATAATGGGCTTGACATGTTCCTAGGCCCCAATTTTTAACCATATTTCTGGTTGTCCAGTCGCCCCTCCCAGGGCTCTACTCTGGAATCCCTCATTTGCTGGGACACCTGAGGTTGAAAAACAAAACAAAACAAATCAATAACTACAGAACAACGGACTTCTTCCATCCCACAGAATGACCCCAAACTCTTTGGACAGGGCCAAACCCCAGAGAGTAAGACTCGTCCACTTCCCATGAAGTCACCCGGAAATTATGAGGTCGGGTCTCAGGCTGAGGGTCACAATGTGTGTTTGTGACCAATGTGGCCCGCATGCATGGGCGGGGCCTCATGGGCCACACTGGCTTCAACGACACTGAACCTTGGACAACATGCCAACCACAAGGTTTCTTGCCATGGGGAAAGAGTCCTGATTTCTGCATCATTTTCAAACCCGGGCCGTGACTGCAGATAAGGTCTAGGTTCTGAAGCCTGAAAACCAATGTTGAGAAGAGATAACGACCTTAGGCCATGGCGGGTCCGATGAGCTAACTGTGCGGCCAGCTGTCTGGGTGGGGCCAGGAGGTCCAGGCTCAGGCTGTGTCAGAAAGGGCATTAGTGCCCAGGTCAGCCTATATATTTGGGGTACAGCCGAATGGCGTGCAGGTTGATCCTCATTTGGGGTTACTGGGAAGCCCCAGAGGGCAATGTTTTCTTCTGGAGGGCCAGCAGAGTGCTGCATTGTAGTTCTGGATTGCCAAACTGGAGGGCTTGTGGGCCAGGAGTCTGAGGACGGAAGTCTTAGAATCCAAGCTAGGCCTAGGTTTCTGGGTGAGACCTGAGATGAGATCTAGTGCATCTGAAGTCAGGGCGAGGATCAGACGATCCCTCAGGTTGGACATTCTGTCCCTGATGGCCCCTTCATGAAGGGGGGGTGGATCATGAAACCAAGGGGGTTTTCCCACTATGGGAGTTGTGAGAAGCTCCCAACTGCAAAGATTCTTCTGCAGTACAATTGAGACCTGTTTGTTGGCTCCAGGACAACGATTCTTAGCAGGGTTCTAAGGATGGATGGCTGGGTAGCCAACCTCACATTCCAATTGTCTCCAAGCAACAAGACAGGTTAGATCTGCTGGATCTGGGGGAGCAATCGAGGAGGCTGAGTTGAAATGGACACTCCCGTGGATGTGTCCTAATATGATTTTGTGTCTATGGAGACCTTGGAATGAAGCGGTGGCACTGGGGTCCTGAAGGGTTTTCCTAAAGAGAGGCTTTCACACAGCTCCATCGTGCAAGTTTCCCATGTGTAGATGAGATTTGTTCTGATAGGTGAGTCAAGAAACAGCCATATGATGTTATTGAAATCCAGGCCTCTGAGTAGTGATGCCTGGAAACCAAAGCAATGGATCCGATATGTGCCTAGAGGCCTGTTCGTTCCTTTTTACCTCTGGGGACATCAGTCTACGTGTCTGAGTGCAGGTAGGTGCTCAGATTGGCCCTGATTGCCCCTGTTTGTCCTGGGAAGCCACAAATATTGGGATGGCCTCAGGGACTTTGGAGGTTTATCCTCTTAGTAGGGTTGTGGCCATTGGAATGGGCACATACAATTCCCGTGGAGAGGGCAAGCACAGTCGTCAGGTTTGGCTCCAGGGGCCTGAGCCTGTAGGGTGTGTAGGCCAGGGCTGTTTGGAGAGTTGTCTGAAAAACACAAACTCGGCTTATGTTTCGGGTCATAGGTATGGCAGGACTGATCTACAGACCATTAGGAGTACTCTTCGGGATATGAAAAAATGGCGAGTGTGAGGCTCTTGCTCAAGTTTTTTTCTCTGGATATCGTGTCACTCATGGTCGTGAAATTTCCGGTGAGTTCATGGGAAATGGACGAGTCTTACTCTCTGGGGGTTTGGCCCCGTCCAAAGAGTTTGGGGTCCTTCTGTGGGATGGAAGAAGTCCGTTGTTCTGTTGTTGCTGATTTGTTTTGTTTTGTTTTTGAACCTCAGGTGTCCCACCAATTGAGGGATTCCACAGTAGAGCCCTGGGGAGGGGCAACTGGACAACCAGAAATCTGGTTAAAAATTGGGGCCAGGGACATGTCAAGCCCATTATGAAATCTAATGTTCCAGCCACTGAGAGGACGTACTAGAGGACAGGACTCACACTGAGGGTCACCATGCGTGTTTATGCCCTCGTCGCACTCAAGAATGGGCGGGGCCTCAGGTTGAATGCTGGTTTCTCCTACATAGAACGTTGGACAACATGCCAACCACAAGGTTTCTTGCAATGGGTAAGGAAGAGTTCTGATTTCTGCATCACAGTGACCCGTAGGCAGTGATTGGAGATAAGGTCTAGGTTCTGAAGCCTGAAAACTGAGGTAGGGAAGAGATGATGACCTAAGGGCATGGCGGGTCTGATGTGCTCAGTGTGCGGTCAGCTGTCTAGGTGTTGGTCACGAGGTTCGGGCTCAGGTTGTCAGACAGTGCATTAGTGCCCAGGTTGGACTACATATTTTGGGTGCATTCGAGTGCCGTGTAGGTTCTTATCTGAGGAACTCTTCAGGATATGAAGAATGAGCGAGTCTGAGGTGCGTGCTCAGGCTTTTGTCTCTCGATTTTGATTCAGCGATGGCTGTGGAATGTTGGGGAGGCCTCATGGGCCATGGACGAATCTTGCTCTCTGTGGATTTGGCCCGATCCCAACTGTTTTTCTTCAATCTGTGGGATGGGAGGACTCCTTTCAGGTTTGTTACCTCAGGTGTCCCACCAAAAGAGGAACTCCAAAGTAGAGCCCTGGGGAAGAGTGAAGGCACAACCCAAAGTACGGTTAAAAATTGGGGCCTAGGGTCATGGCAAGGCCAATGCTGTCTCTCCATCCAGCCACTGAGAGGCCTTTCCTGAGGACTGGGCTCAGGCTGAGAGGTCACAATGTTTGTTTGTGTCCAATGTGGCCCGCAAGCATGAGCGGGGCCTCATGGGCCACACTGGTTTCCACTACACTGAACCTTGGACAACATGCCAACCACAAGGTTTCTTGCCATGGGGAAAGAGTTCTGATTTCTGCATCATTTTCAAACCCGGGCCGTGACTGCAGATAAGGTCTTGGTTCTGAAGCCTGAAAACCGAGGTTGAGAAGAGATGACGACCTAAGGCCATGGCGGGTCGGATGTGCTAAGTGTGCGGCCAGCTGTCTGGTTGTGGCCAGGAGTTCGAGGCACAGGCTGTGTCAGAAGGGGCATTAGTGCTCAGGTCAGCCTATATATTTTTGGGGTACCGCCAAATGGCGTGCAGGTTGATCCTCATTTGGGGTTTCTGGGTAGTCCCAGAGGGCAATATTTTTCTTCTGGAGGGCAGGCAGAGTGCTGCATTGTAGTTCTGGATTGCAAAACTTGAGGGCTTTGTGGGCCAGTAGTCTGAGGACGGAAGTCTGAGAACCCAAGCTAGGCCTAGGTTTCTGGGTGAGGATATGGCAGGCACAATCTACAGACCTTAATCGAGATCTCGTGCATCTGCGGTCAGGGCGAGGATCAGACGATCGCTCAGGTTGGACATTCTGTCCCTGATGGCCCCTTCTTGAAGGGGGGGTGGATCACGAGGCCATGGGGGTTTTCCCACGATGGGAGTTGTGAGAAGCTCCCAACTGCAAAGATTCTTCTGCAGGACAATTGAGACCTGTTCATTGGGTCCAGGACAACGATTCGAGCAGGGTGTAGAGGATGGACGGCTGGCTAACCCACCTCGCATTCCAATTGTCTCCAAGCAACAAGACCATGAGGAGAACTCTTCGGGATATGTTAAATTGGCGAGTGTGAGGCTCTTGCTCAAGTTTTTGTCTCTGGATATCATGTCACACAGTGTCGTGAAATTTTCCGGGTGACACCATGGGAAATGGACTAGTCTTACTCTCTGGGGGTTTGGCCCCGTCCAAAGAGTTTGGGGTCATTCTGTGGGATGGAAGAAGTCCGTTGTTCTGTTGTTGTTGGTTTGTTTTGTTTTGTTTTTCAACCTCAGGTGTCCCAACAAATGAGGGATTCCAGAGTCGAGCCCTGGGGAGGGTCGGACTGGACAACCAGAAATCTGGTTAAAAATTGGGGCCTAGGGACATGTCAAGCCCATTATGACATCTAATGGTCCAGCCACTGAGAGGGACGTACTAGAGGACAGGACTCACGCTGAGGGTCACAATGCGTGTTTATGCCTTCGTCGCTCTCAAGAATGGGCGGGGCCTCAGGGTGAATGCTGGTTTCTCCTACACTGAACGTTGGACAACATGCCAACCACAAGGTTTCTTGCCATGGGTAAGGAAGAGTTCTGATTTCTGCCACACAGTCACCCCTGGGCAGTGATTGCAGATCAGGTCTAGGTTCTGAAGCCTTAAAATTGAGGTAGGGAAGAGATGATGACCTAAGGCCATGGCGGGTCTGATGTGCTCAGTGTGCGGTCAGCTGTCTGGGTGTTGGTCATGAGGTCCGGGCTCAGGTTGTCAGACAGTGCATTAGTGCCCAGGTTAGACTATATATTTTGGGTGCATTCGAGTGCCGTGTAGGTTCTTATCTGAAGAACTCTTCAGGATATGAAGAATGAGTGATTCTGAGGTGCGTGCTCAGGCTTTAGTCTCTGGATTTTGTATCAGCGATGGCTGTGGAATGTTGGGGAGGCCTCATGGGCCATGGACGAATCTTGCTCTCTGTGGATTTGGCCCGATCCCAATTGTTTTTCGTCAATCTGTGGGATGGGAGGACTCCTTTCAGGTTTGTTACATCAGGTGGATCACCAAAAGAGGAATTCCAAAGCAGAGCCCTGGGGAAGAGGAAAGGGAGAACCCGAACTATGGTTAAAAATTGGGGCCTATGGGCATGTCAAGCCCAATATGCTGTCTCTCCATCCAGCCACTGTGAGGCCTTACCTGAGGACTGGGCTCAGGCTGAGGGTAACAATGTGTGTTTGTGACCAATGTGGCCCGCAAGCATGGGGGGGAAAGAGTTCTGATTTCTGCATCATTTTCAAACCCGGGCTGTGATTGGAGAAAAGGTCTAGGTTCTGAAGCCTGAAAACCGATGTTGAGAAGAGATGACGACCTAGGGCCATGGCGGGTCTGATGTGCTCAGTGTGAGGCCAGCTGTCTGTGTGGGGCCAGGAGGTCCAGGCGCAGGCTGCGTCAGAAAGGGCATTAGTGCCCAGGTAAGCCTATATATTTGGGGTACAGCCGAATGGCGTGCAGGTTGATCCTCATTTGGGGTTTCTGGGTAGCCCGAGAGGGCAATGTTTTTCTTCTGGAGGTCACGCAGAGTGCTGCATTGTAGTTCTGGATTGCCAACCTGGAAGGCTTGTGGGTAAGTAGTCTGAGGACGTAAGTCTGAGAACCCAAGCTAGGCCTAGGTTTTGGGTGAGGACATGGCAGGCACAATCTACACACCTGAAACGAGATCTCGTGCATCTGAAGTCAGGGCGAGGATCAGACGATCGCTCAGTTTGGACATTCTGTCCCTCATGGCCCCTTCTTGAAGGGAGGGTGGTTCACGAGGCCATGGGGGTTTTCCCACGATGGGAGTTCTGAGAATCTCCCAACAGCAAAGATTCTTCTGCAGGACAATTGAGACCTGTTGGTTGGATCCAGGACAATGATTCCGAGCAGGGTTCTAAGGATGGATGCCTGGGTAGGCCACCTCTAATTCCAAATGGCTCCACGCAACAAGACAGGTTAGATCTGCTGGATATGGGGGAGCAACTGAGGAGGCTGAGTTGAAATGGCCTCTCCCGTGGATGTGTCCTAATATGATTTTGTGTTTATGGAATCCTTGGAATGAAGCGGTGGCACTGGGGCCCTGAAGGGTTCTCCTCAAGAGAGATTTTCACACAGCTCCATCGTGCAAGTTTCCCATGTGTAGATGAGATTTGTTCTGATGGGTGAGTCAAGAAACAGCCATATGCTGTTATTGAAATCCAGGCCTCTGAGGAGAGATGCCTGGAAACCAAAGCAATGGATCCGATAGGTGCCTAGGGGCCTGTTCGTCCCTTTTTACCTCTGGGAACATCAGTCTTCGGGTCTGAGTGCCGCTTGGTGCTCAGATGGGCCCAGATTACCCCTGTTTGTCCTGGGATGCCACAAATATTAGGATGGCCTCATGGACTTTGGAGGTTTATCCTATTAGGAGGGTTGTGGCCATTGGAATGGGCACATACAATTCCCTTGGAGAGGGCAAGTACAGTCGTCAGGTTTGGCTCCAGGGGCCTGAGCCTGTAGGGTGTGTAGGCCAGGGATGTTTGGACAGTTGTCTGAAAACACAAACTCGGCTTATGTTTCGGGTCATAGGTATGGCAGGACTGATCTACAGACCATGAGGAGAACTCTTCGGGATATGAAAAAAGGGCGAGTGTGAGGCTCTTGCTCAAGTTTTTGTCTCTGGATATCGTGTCAGCCATGGTCGTGAAATTTCGGGTGACACCATGGGAAATGGACGAGTCTTACACTCTGGGGGTTTGGCCCCGTCCAAAGACTTTGGGGTCATTCTGTGGGATGGAAGAAGTACGTTGTTCTTTTTGTTGTTGATTTGTTTTTTGTTTTTGTTTTTCTACCTCAGGGTGTCTCACCAAATGAGGGATTCCAGAGTCGAGCCCTGGGGAGGGGCGACTGGACAACCATAAATCTGGTTAAAAATTGGGGCCTAGGGACATGTCAAGCCCATTATGACATCTAATGCTCCAGCCACTGAGAGGACGTTTTAGAGGACAGTACTCACGCTGAGGGTCACAATGAGTGTTTATGCCCTCGTCGCACTCAAGAATGGGCGGGGCCTCAGGGTGAATGCTGTTTACCCTACACTGAAGGTTGGACAACAGGCCAACCACAAGGTTCCTTGCCATGGGTAAGGAAGAGTTCTGATTTCTGCATCACAGTCACCCCTGGTCAGTGATTGGAGATAAGGTCTAGGTTCTGAAGCCTGAAAACTGAGGTAGGGAATGGATGATGACCTAAGGCCATGGCGGGTCTGATGAGCTCCGTGTGCGGTCAGCTGTCTGGGTGTTGTTCACGACGTCCGGGCTCAGGTTGTCAGACAGTGCATTAGTGCCCTGGTTAGACTATATATTTTGGGTGCATTCGAGTGCCGTGTAGGTTCTTATCTGAAGAACTCTTCAGGATATGAAGAATGAGCGCGAGTGTGAGGCGCATGCTCAGGGTTTTGTCTCTGGATTTTGTATCAGTGATGGCCGTGGAATGTTGGGGAGGCCTCATGGGCCATGGACGAATCTTGCTCTCTGTGGATTTAGCCCGAACCCAATTGCTTTTCGTCAATCTGTGGTGTGGGAGGACTCCTTTCAGGTTTGTTACCTCAGGTGGCCCACCAAAAGAGGAATTCCAAAGCAGAGCCATGGGGAAGAGTGAAGGGACAACCCGAACTATGGTTAAAAATTGGGGCCTAGGGGCATGGCAAGCCCAATATGCTGTCTCTCCTTCCAGCCACTGAGAGGCCTTACCTGAGGACTGGGCTCAGGCTGAGGGGTCACAATGTGTGTTTGTGACCAATGTGGCCCGCAAGCATGGGCGGGGCCTCATGGGCCACACTGGTTTCAACTACACTGAACCTTGGACAACATGCCAACCACAAGGTTTCTTGCCATGGGGAAAGAGTTCGATTTCTGCATCATTTTTAAAAACACGGGCCGTGATTGGAGATAAGGTCTAGGTTCTGAAGCCTAAAAACCGAGGTTGAGAAGAGATGACGACCTAAGGCCATGGCGGGTCTGATGTGCTCAGTGTGAGGCCAGCTGTCTGGGTGGGGCCAGGAGGTCCAGGCTCAGGCTGTGTCAAAATGTTATTAGTGCCCAGGTCAGCCTATATATTTGGTGTACAGCCGAATGGCGTGCAGGTTGATCCTCATTTGGGGTTTCTGGGTAGCCCGAGAAGGCAATGTTTTTCTTCTGGAGGGCAAACAGAGTGCTGCATTGTAGTTCTGGATTGCCAAACTGGAGGGCTTGTGGGCCAGTAGTCTGAGGACGGAAGTCTGAGAACCCAAGCTAGGCGTAGGTTTCTGGGTGAGGATATAGCAGGCACAATCTACAGACCTGAATCGAGATCTCATGCATCTGAAGCCAGGGCGATGATCAGACGATCGCTCAGGTTGGACATTCAGTCCCTGATGGCCCCTTCTTGAAGGGGGTTTGGATCACGAGGCCATGGGGGTTTTCCCACGATGGGAGTTCTGAGAAGATCCCAACTGCAAAGATTCTTCTGCAGGACAATTGAGACCTGTTGGTTGTATCCAGGACAAAATTCCGAGCAGGGTTCTTAGGATGCATGGCTGGGTAGCCCACCTCGCATTCCAATTGTCTCCAAGAAACAAGACACGTTCTAGGGGCATGGCCCAGGGGCATGGCAAGCCCAATATCTGGGCCCATCTGAGCACCTACCGGCACTCAGACCCCGTTGACTGATGTCCCCAGAGGTAAAAAGGAACGAACAGGACCCTAGGCAACTATCGGATCCATTGCATTGGTTTCCAGGCATCTCTCCTCAGAGGCCTGGATTTCAATAACAGCATATGGCTGTTTCTTGACTCACCCATCAGAACAAATCTCATCTACAATGGGAAACTTGCACGATGGATCTGTATGAAAGCGTCTCTTTAGGAGAACCCTTCAGGGCCCCAGTGCCACCGCTTCATTCCAAGGATTCCATAGACAAAAAATCATATTAGGAAACATCCACGGGAGAGTCCTTTTCAACTCAGCCTCCTCGGTTGTTCCCCCAGAACCAGCAGATCTAACCTGTCTTGTTGCTTGGAGCCATTTGGAATGAGAGGTGGGCTACCCAGCCATCCATCCTTAGAACCCTGCTCGGAATCGTTGTCCAGGTGCCAACCAACAGATCTCAATTGTCCTGCAGAAGAATCTTGCAGTTGGTAGATTCTCACAACTCC
The DNA here is from genome assembly GCF_011764305.1 of Mustela putorius furo. Taxonomy (NCBI): domain Eukaryota; kingdom Metazoa; phylum Chordata; class Mammalia; order Carnivora; family Mustelidae; genus Mustela; species Mustela putorius. The sequence goes on from NW_025421812.1 coordinate 41,265, forward strand.
CATCGTGGGAAAACCCCCATGGCCTCGTGATCCACCACCCCTTCAAGAAGGGGCCATCAGGGACAGAATGTCTAACCTGAGCAATCGTCTGAGCCTCGCCCTGACTTCAGAAGCACGAGATCTCGATTCAGGTCTGTAGATTGTGCCTGCCATATCCTCACCCAGAAACCTAGGCCTAGCTTGGCTTCTCAGACTTCCGTCCTCCGACTACTGGCACACAAGCCCTCCAGTTTGGCAATCCAGAACTACAATGCAACACTCTGCCTGCCCTCCAGAGAAAAACATTGCCCTCTGGGGCTACCCAGAAACCCCAAATGAGGAAAAACGCGGCACGCCAAATATATAGGCTGACCTGGGCACTAATGCGCTTTCTGACACAGCCTGAGCCTGGACCTCCTGGCCCCACCCAGACAGCTGGCCGCACACTGAGCACATCGGACCCGTCATGGCCTTAGGTCGTCATCTCTTCTCAACCTCGGTTTTCAGGCTTCAGAACCTAGACCTTATCTCCAATCACGGCCCTGGTTTGAAAATGATGCAGAAATCAGAACTCTTTCCCCATGGCAAGAAACCTTGTGGTTGGCATGTTGTCCAAGGTTCAGTGTAGTTGAAACCAGTGTGGCCCATGAGGCCCCGCCCATGCTTGCGGGCCACATTGGTCACAAACACACATTGCGACCCTCAGCCTGAGCCCAGTCCTCAGGTAAGGCCTCTCAGTGGCTGGATGGAGAGACAGCATATTGGGCTTGCCATGCCCCCAGCCCCCAATTTTTAACCATAGATCGGGTTGTCCTTTCAGTCTTCCCTAGGGCAACAATCATATAAATAACCATTTCATACCTACTTAAAAATTGCATAATACCACACTCCTAGATCCTCTCTGAATGCTCTAAAATAACCCTTAAAGGAAATACATTTTTAAAAATAACAGATTTTTTGGCGAATAATTTAATAAAATAAAAGTATCATTCATCTATGTAGATCATAAAAATGTTTTTCATAATCATGAAATTATAACTCTGAAGTGTGCTAAAATGAATCCACCTGCTAAGGGTGAGAGAACAAAAATAAACATCATTTTTCCAAATAAGAGGAATTTATTACCTTCGAATCAAAGCATGTGGCTTTGTTCAAACTGGCATTAAAGGAATATGGAAACACAAACGATAGAAAGTCATATTTTAGATTTCTAAATCTTCAAAGTGAAGAGTATACATTTTTTAAATGTTACATAATGCTACATAATGACAAGATGACAGATTGTGACAAATAGCATTTTAAAAGCTCTACTCATAATGGAACGGAAGGTGTCATTTCCCTATAATTTTATATATGTCATTAATTTACTATATCTGGATACAACATATTACCAAACAGATGTTCATCAAAGACTAAATCATTTTTACTGGAGCATAATAATTTGAACCTACATCTATTAATCATTTTTTTCGATCAAACATTTATAGTCTCACTAAACATTTTATCAGTTGTTGACAAAATTTAAAAAACAGTAGGATAAAATGTCGTGATTGGAAAAGTAGATTTTCTTTGAAATTTGCATTTAAATGAAAATATTTGCTGATATTTTAAAAACTTTAAATGTAATTTTATATATATCTGACCTTGCAAATGATATAAAACGTTTGGAGACTTAATATAGTTTGGGGCACATGGTAAGCAATAATCAATTTTTTTGTTGATCCAAGTGTTCTTGTATTATTTTTCTTAATTATTCTAGTACCACAATTTATAGTTCTAAGATTTTTCCCACACCCCCATTTTAATATCTCTTAAGGTGGCACTCACCTTGCACTTGATGACATATCCTAGTTTAACTGTCAGCATTTCTCTTTCTTAGTCGAACATAAACTATAGTGCATCTTACCCTTGATGAAAGCTAGGATGCAATTAAATACTCTATTATGGTTACGATTCTGATATTTGAAATCCTCCGGTAGCTCCCTGTGCCCACACAGTGTAGAACCTCACCTCCTCGGCATAGTATACAAACCATCTCACCCCCAGTGTTAACCCCGGGGCTCAGCCTCCATCCCCAGGTGATGCTGCGAGATCAGCTGTCGGTTGTCTTGAACTTGCTGTAGTTTCCCGAATGCACTGTGCTGCCTCCTGGCACTTTGAAACTTGACACACTCAGCTCTGCAGAGCTGAAAAGAGATCTCGTGCATCTGAAATCAGGTGAGGATCTGACGAACGCTAAGGTTGGAGTTTCAGTCCCTTATGGCCCTCTTCATGAAGAGGTGGTGGATCACGAGGCCATGGAATGGAATTTTTCCCACGATGGGAGTTGTGAGATGCTCCAAACCGTAAAGATTCTTCTGCAGGGCGATTGAGACCTGTTGGTTGGCTCCAGGACTTCCCATACGGATCGATTCCGAGTAGGGTTCTAAGGATGGATGGCTGGGAAGCCCGACTCTCATTCCTCTTGTGTCCTAGTGGCAAGAAGGTTAGATCTGCTGGATCTGGGGGGAGAAACTGAGAGGGTTGATTTGAAATGGACTCTCTTGTGGATGGGTCCTAATGTGGGTTTGTGTCCATGGAGAACTTGAAATGAGGCAGCGGCACAGGGTCCCTGAAGGGTTCTCCTAACCAGAGGCTTTGACACAGCTCCAACGTGCATGATTCCCACGTGGAGACGAGATTTGTTCTGATGGGTGCCTCAAGAAACAGCCATATGCTGCTATTTTAATCCAGGCCTCTGGGGAGAGATGCCTAGACAACAAAGCAATGGATCCGATTAGGTCTAGGGGCCTGCTCATTCCAATTTACCTCTGGGGACATCTGTCCACGGGTCTAAGTGCAGGTAGATGCTCAGCTGGTGTCAGACCGCCCTTGTTTTTCCTGGGCAGTCAACACTATTGGGATGGCCCCGGGCACTTTGGAGGGTTTATCATCCTATTTCTAGGTTTGTGGCCAATGGAATGGCAGAATTCCCAGGTACAGTCCTCAGGTTTGGCTCCAAGAACCTGTGCCTGTAGGTTTTGTGGGCCAGGGCTGTGGGGACAGTTGTCTGAAAACACAAATCCGGCTTAGGTTTCGGGTCGTAGGTATTGCAGGACTGATCTACAGACCGTGATGAGAACTCTTCAGGATATGAACAAGGGGGCGAGTGAGACGCTTGCTCAAGATTTTGTCTCTGGATATTGTGTCACTGATGGCCGTGGAATGTCCGGGTGGCCTCATGGGCCATGGACGAGTCTTCCTCTCTGGGCATTTGGCCCGATCCGAAGAGTTTGGGGTTATTCTTTGAGATGGGAGGAGTCCGTTTTGTTTTGTTTTTACCTCAGTTGTCCCACCAAAAGAGAGTTTCCAGGGCAGAGCCCTGGGGAGGGGCGACCGGACAACCAGAAAGCTGGTTAAAACTTGGGGCCTAGGGGCATGGCAAGCCCATTATGACGTCTAATGGTCCAGCTACTGAGAGGACTTACTAGAGGACAGGACTCACGCTGAGGGTCACAATGCGTGTTTGTGCCCTCTTCGTACTCAAGCATGGGGCGGGGCCTCATGGTGAACGCTGGTTGCTCCTACACTGAACGTGGGACAACATGCCAACCACAAGGTTTCTTGCCATAGGGAAGGAGGAGTTCTGATTTCTGCATCACATTCACCCCTTGGCGGGGTGTGGAGTTAAGGTCTATGTCCTGAAGCCTGAGAAGCTAGGTTGGCAATAGATGACGAGCTAAAGCCAAGGCAGGTCTGTTGTGCTCAGTGTGCGGTCAGCTCTCTGGGTGTTGGTCAGGAAGTCCGGGCTCAGGCTGTGTCAGACAGTGTATTAGTGCCCAGATTTGTCGATATAATTTGTGTACAGAAGGGTGCCGTGTAGGTCTATCCTCATTTCGGGTGTCTGGGAAGCTCCATAGGGCAACATTTTGCTTTTTACCTGGAGGGCAGGCAGAGTGCTGCCTTGTGGGTCCAGAATTGCCAAACGTGAGGTCTTGGGGGCCAGGAGTGTGAGGACGGACATTGGAGAACAGAAGTTTCACATAGGTTTAAGGGCGAGGGCAAGGCCGGCACACTCTGCAGAGCTGCATCGAGATGTCGTGCATCTGAATTCAGGGCGAGGATCAGACGTTGGCTCAGGTTGGAGTTCCTGTCCATGATTTCCCCTTCAGAAAGGGGGTGGGGGCTTCAGAAAGCCATCACGGTTTTCCCACGTTGGGAGTTGTGAGATGCTCCAAAACGCAAGGATTCCTCCTGCAGGACATTTGAGAACTTTTGGATGGGTCCAGGACGTTCCATATGGAACGACGCCAGAGCAGGGTTCTAAGGGCGGAGCCCTGGGCAAGCCGCCTCGCATCTCAATCGTCTCCTAGCGACAAGACAGGTTCTATCTGCTGGCTCTGGCGGAGCAACCGAGAAGCCAGAGTTGAAATGGACTCTCCTGCGGATGGATCCTAATGTGGGTTTGTGTCCATGGAGACCTTGGAAAGGGGTGGTGGCACCGGGCCCTGAAGGATTCTCCTAACCGGAAGTTTTGACACAGTTCCAGCCTGCTATTTTCCCATGTCGGGACAAGATTTGCCTCCGGAAACCCCCGCATGCTGGTATTTGAAAACATGCCTCTGAGGAGAGATGCCTGGAAACCCAAGCAATGGATCCGATTACGGCCTAGGGACCTGTGAGGTTCAATCTACTACCCTGGTGACATCCAACTACGGTATGAGTGGAGGTAGATGCTCAGCTGTTGTCAGACGCCCTTGTTTGTCCCGGGCGGCCTACACAATTGGGATGGCCTCAGGGACTGTGGAGGTTTCTCCTAATTTGGAGGCGTGTGGTCAAGGGAATGGGCAGAATTCCAGTGGAGTGGGCAGGCACAGACCTGATGTGTGGCTCCAGGGGCCCCAGCCTGGAGGGTGTGTGGGCCAGGAGCGTGGGGATAGAAGTCTGAAAACACTAACGCGGCTTACGTTTGGGGACATAAGTATGGCAGGCCCGATCTACAGGCCCTGAGGAGAACTCTTCGGGATATGAAGAAAGAGTGAGTGTGAGGCATTTATTCAGGCTTTTGTCTCTGGATTTTGTGTCAACAATGGCCGTGGAATGTCGAGGAGGCCTCATGGGCCATGGACAAGTCTTCCTCTCTGTGGATTTGGCACGTACCCAATTGTTTTTGGGTCCATCATGGGGATGGGAGGAGTCCTATCAGTTTGGTTACCTCAGGTGTCCCACCAAAAGAGGGATTTCAAAGCAGAGCCCTGCGTAGGGGTGAATGGACAAACCAAACTATGGTTAGTTCCAGCCACTGAGAGGCCTTCCTTGAGGACAGAACTCACGCTGAGGGTCACAATGTGTGTTTATGCCTTCTAAGTGCTCAAACATGGGCGGGAATCATGGTCCACACTGTTGCTCCTACACTGAACGTTGGGCTCCATGCCACCACATCTATACGTGCCATGGGGTAGTAGTAGTTCTGATTTTTTTCATCTCTTTCACCGCTGGGTCGTGATTGGAGTTAAGGTCTAGGTTGTGTAGTCTGAAAACCGAGCTTGGGAAGAGATGACGACTTAAGTCCATGACAGGTCCGACGTGCTCAGTGTGGAGCCAGGTCGCTGAGTGTTGGTCGGGAGGTTCAGGCATAGGCTGCGTCAGACCAGGCATTAGTTTTCAGGGTATATTGTATAATTGGGGGAGAGTCGAGTGCCGTGCAGCTTGATCCTCATTTAGCGTTTCTGGGTAGCCCCAAGGGCAACGTTTTTCTTCTGGAGGGCAGGCAGAGTGCTGCTTTGTGGCTTTGGAATTCCCAAACTGGATGCCCTTTGGGCAAGGAGTGTGAGGACGGAAGAATAAGAACACAAGTTAGGCGTAGGTTTCGGGGGGCGAGGGCACGGCAGGCACTATCTGCACATCTGAATCGGGACTTCGTGCATCTGAAGTCAGGGAGGGTTCAGACCTAGGCTCAGGTTGGAGTTTCTGTCCATTATGGTCCTTTTTTGAAGGGGGCAGCATCTCGAGGCCATGGAGGTTTACCCAGGAGGGGAGTAGGGATATGCTCCAAGCCACAAGGATTTTCTCTGATCAACAATTGAGATCTGTTGGATCGCACCAGGATGTTTCATACGGAACGACAGCAAAGCAAGGATCGAAGGATGGAACCCTGGGCAGACTGCCTCGATTCTAACTGTCTCCTAGTTAACAGACAGTTTTGATATGCTAGCTCTAGGGGAGCAACGGAGGGGGCTGATTTGAAATGGACTCTCCTGCGGATGGGTCCTATTGTGGGTTTGTGTGCATGGAGACCTTGGCACGGGGCGGTGGCACACGGACCCTGAATGCTTCTCCTAACCAGAGGTTTTGCATCATCTCCAAAAGACAAGTTTCCCATGTGGAGACTAGATTTGATCTGATTGGTGCCTCAGGAAAGCCCCACATGCTGATATTGGAAACCAGGCCTCTGATGAGAGATAGCAGGAAACCAAAACAATGGACCCCATTAGGGCCTAGGGCCCTGTCCCGTTCAAGCTCCTTCTCTGGGGACATCCATCTAAAGTATGAGTGGAGATGGATGCTCAGCTGGTTCCAGGCAGCCCTTGTTTGTCCTGGGCGTTCTATACTATGGGGATGGCCTTGGGGACTTTGGAGGTTTCTCCGAGTTTGTATGGTTGTGGTCAATGGAAAGGGGCAGAATTCCTGTGGAGTTGAGAGGCACAGACCTGATGTGTGGCTCCAGGGTCCCCAGGCTGGAGGGAGTGGAAGCCAGGAATGTGGGGATAGAAGTCTGAAAAAACACACACTCGGCTTGTTTTGGTGACGTATGTATGGCAGTTCCGATCTACAGATCGTGAGGGGAACTCTTTGGGATAGGAAGAAAGAGCGAGTGTGAGGCGCTTATTCAGGCTTTTGTCTCTGGATTTTGTGTCAACGATGGGCGTGGAATGTCGGGGTGGCCTCATGGGCCATGGATGAGTCTTCCTCTCTGTGGATTTGGCCCGATCCCAATTTGGGGGTCAATCTGTGGGATGGGAGGAGTCCTTTCAATTTGGTTACCTCATTCTAAAGCTGAGCACTGGGGAGGGGCGAATGGACAACACGAACTATGGTTAAAAATTGGGGCCTAGGGGCATGGCAAGCCCAATATGCCGTCTCTTGGTCCAGCCACTGGGAGACCTTACTTGGAGAGACTGGGCTCACGCTGAGGGTCACAATGCGTATTTGTGACCAACGCGGCCCTCAAGCATGGCGGGGTCAAAGGGCCACACTGCTATCAACTACACTGAACGTTGGGCAACACGCCAACCACAAGATTTCTTGCCATGGGGAAGGATTTCAGATTTCTGCCTCATGTTCAACCCTGGGCAGTGATTGGAGAAAACGTCTAGGTTTTGAAGCCTGAAAACCGAATTGGGAAGAGATGACGTAGGGTCAGAGTTAGGGTTAGACGTCTTTGGAGTCAGGGTTAGCGTAAGGCTTAGTGTAGGGGTCAGGTTTAGGGTTCGGTTCATGGTTAGGTTTAGTGTCATGATCACAGTAGGTTCAGGGTTAGCGTTACGGTCAGAGTCAGGGTCAGGGTCAGTGTTAGACTGACAGTTAGTTTTATGTCCAGGCAGGGTCATGATCAGATTTACGGTCCGGTCCAAGTTTTGGTTTGGGGGCAAGGTCATGTCAGGTCAGGGTTATGTTTTGGACAGGTTTAGTGTCAGGGTTAGGGTCAGGGTCAGGTTTAGGTTCATGGTTTTTGTAAGGTCAGCTTTATTTTTAGGTTCTGTTTCATGAGTAGGTTGAGGATAAGGGTTAGCTTTAGGGTTACTAATCTGTTCAGGATCACGGATTGAGTCAGAGTTAGGTTTACAGTCAGGTTTAGGGTCAGTATTAAGGTCAAGGCCAGGGTCTGGTTTAAGGTTAAGGTCTGACTTAGGCAAAGTACAGAGTTAGGGTTATGATCAGGTTCAGGGAGAGGGTCAGGATTATTGTTAAAGTGTGGTTAGGTTTAGGGTTAGAGGTAGGTTGCGTGTTAGGGTTAGACCGGGTTAGGGTCAGTGTCAGGGATAATGTTAGGGGTTAGGTTTAAGGTTAGGTTCAGCGTTAGGTTTCGGGTCAGGGCCCGTGTTAGTGTCAGGGTCAGGGTTACGTTTAGGGTTAGAGATAGGTTCAGGCTTACTTTCAGTGTCAGGTTTATTGTTAGGGTGAGGGTCAGGGTCACTGTTAGGGTCAGGCTTAGGTTTCTGGTCTTTGCCTGGGTCGGGTTCAGGGTGAAGTCTAGGGCCAGTGTCAGGTTTACGGTCAGGATCAGGTATTGGTTTAAAGTCCACATTCGTGTCAGGGACAGGGTTATGTAGTGGTCATTGTTAGGTTCATGGTTAGGTTAAGGGTCAGGTCCAGTGTCCGGTTTAGGGACAGGGACTGGTATAGGCAAATTTCAGGGTTAGGGTTATGATCAGAGTCAGGTATAGGCTCAGGGTTATTGTTAATGTTTAGGGTTAGTTCTACATTTAGCGTTAGGTTGACGGTTAGGGTTAGAACTTGTTGGGGTCAGGGTCCGTGGTAGGGTTAGGGGTTTGTGTTAGGGTTAGGTTCAGAGATACGTTTCGGGGGAGGGCCCATGTTAGTGTCAGGGTCAGGGTTACATTTAGGGTCAGAGTTAGTTTCAGTCTCACAGTCAGGGTCAGGTTTAGTGTTCTGTTGATTTCGCGGTCACTGTAAGGGTCAGGGTTAGGTTATCGTCATGGTCTGGGTCAGGGTCAGGGTGAAGATTAGCACCAGTGTCCTGTTTAGGGTCAGGTTCAGGTATTGGTTTAAAGTCCACATTCGGGTCTGGGATAGGTTTATGTAGTTGTCAGAGTTAGTGTCAAGGTTAGGATTAGGGTCAGAGTCAGGGTCCGGTAAATGTCAGGGCTGGGGTCAGGTTGAGGGTCAGGCTTTCGTATAGGGTCAATGTTCGGTTCACTGTCACAGTTACGTTTTGGCGGTAGGGTTTGGGATTGGGGTTAGGGTTAGAGTTAGAAGTAGGGTTATGTTTAGGATTAGGGATAGATATCGTAATGTAAGGGTTAGGGTATTGTTTAGGTTAGGGGTTAGTGTTAAGGTCAGGGTCAGCATGATGTTTAGGTTCAGGGTCCTTGTTAGGGTCATGGTTAGAGTTACCATTAGGTTTAGGGTTAAGGTCAAGCACAAGTCACGGTCAGGATTAGGTTTAGGGTCCGGGTTAGGTCAGCGTCAGGGTTAGGATTAGAGTCAGGGTCAGGGTCCTGGTTAGGTTTGAGTCATGGTTACGGTAATGTCAGAGTTAGGCTAAGGTTCAGGGTCCACATAGGGGTCAGTGTCAGGCTTAGGTTTATGTTTAGGGTTCAGGTCAGGATCACAGTCAGGGTCAGGGTCAGGGTCAGGGTCAGGGCTTGGGTTAGGGTTTGGGGCAGTCTCACAGTCAGTCAGGGTCAGGGTCAGGGTTAGTGGTTACTGTTAGGGTTAGCCCTAATCCTGGGTCATGGACCCATCCGTTCAGGGTCTCAGGATAAACCCTGGGCAGAAGGGTGTAGACCCTACACCCCATCCCTCTTAACCAGCCTTAAACTGGGGTGTGAACATGACTTGACCACCAGATATCTAAGCCCTCATCAGCCTGATCCTGCTTGGGGCATCTCCACCCTCGATGGCATAGCCAGGACCTCTTTACACACAAGAGACACAGACACACAGAGGCACCCCCCCCCCACACACACACACCCACACACAGAGGGGAGGAGACCTAAGCCTATAAGAGTGGATCAGAAGGTGTGGGACTCTCTGATCTGAGCCCCCTGGTGTCACTTTTTGATTCTCCAATCACTGCCCAGGGGTGACTGTGATGCAGAAATCAGAACTCTTCCTTACCCATGGGAAGAAACCTTGTGGTTGGTATGTTGTCCAACGTTCAGTGTAGGAGAAACCAGCCTTCACCCTGAGGACCCACCCAACCTTGAGTGCGACGAGGGCATAAACACACATTGTGACCCTCAGCGTGAGTCCTGTCCTCTAGTACGTCCTCTCAGTGGCTGGACCATTAGATGTCATGATGGGCTTGACATGTCCCTAGGCCCCAATTTTTAACCAGATTTCTGGTTCTCCAGTCGCCCCTCCCCAGGGCTCTACTCTGGAATCCCTCATTTGGTGGGACACCTGAGGTTGAAAAACAAAACAAAAGAAATCAACAACCATACAACTACGGACTTCTTCCATCCCACAGAATGACCCTAAACTCTTTGGACGGGGCCAAACCCCCAGAGTGTAAGACTCGTCCATTTCCCATGAAGTCACCCGGAAATTTCACGACCATGAGTGACACGATATACAGAGACAAAAACTTGAGCAAGAGCCTCACACTCGCCCTTTTTTCATATCCCGAAGTGTTTTCCTCATGGTCTGTACATCAGTCCTGCCATACCTATGACCCGAAACATAAGGCGAGTTTGTGTTTTCAGACAACTGTCCAAAGAGACCTGGCCTACACACCCTACAGGCTCTGGCCCCTGGAGCCAAACCTGACGACTGTGCTTGCCCTCTCCAAGGGAATTGTATGTGCCCATTCCAATGGCCACAACCCTACTAAGAGGATCAACCTCCAAAGTCCCTGAGGCAATCCCAATATTTAGGGCATCCCAGGACAAACAGGGGCAATCTGGGCCTATCTGAGCACCTACCTACACTCTCAGACCCGTAGACTGATGTCCCCAGAGGTAAAAAGGAACGAACAGGTCCCTAGCAACTATCGCATCATTGGTTTGGCTTCCAGTCATCTCTCCTCAGAGGCCTGGATTTCAATAACAGCATATGCCTGTTTCTTGACTCACCCATCAGAAACAAATCTCATCTACACATGGGAAACTTGCACGATGGAGCTGTGTGAAAGCCTCTCTTTAGGAGAACCCTTCAGGGCCCCAGTGCCACCGCTTTATTCCAAGTTCTCCAAAGACACAAAATCATATTAGGACGCGTACACGGGAGAGTCCATTTAAACTCAGTCTCCTCGATGCTCCCCCAGATCCAGCAGATCTAACCTGTCTTGTTGCTTGGAGACAATTGCAATGCTGGTGGGGTACACAGACATCCATCCTTAGAACCCTGCTCGGAAACTTGTCCTGGAGACATCCAACAGGTCTCATTTTTCCTACAGAAGAATCTTTGCAGTTGGGAGCTTCTCACAACTCCCATCGTGGGAAAATCCCCATGGCCTCGTGATCCACCACCCCTTCTAGAAGGAGCCATCAGGGACAGAATGTCCAACCTGAGCGATCGTCTGATATTCGCCCTGACTTCAGATGCACGAGATCACGATTCAGGTCTGTAGATTGTGCCTGCCATATCCTCACCCAGAAACCTAGGCCTAGCTTGGGATCTCAGACTTCCGTCCTCAGACTACTGGACCACAAGCCCTCCAGTATGGCAATCCAGAACTACAATGCAGCACTGTGCCTGTTCTCCAGAAGAAAAAACATTGCCCTCTGGGCCTACCCAGAATCCCCAAATGAGGATCAACCTGGACGCCATTCGGCTGTACCCCACATATATAGGCTGACTGGGCACTAAAGCCCTTTCAGACACAGTCTGAGCCTGGACCTCCTACCCTCACCCAGACAGCTGGCCGCACACTGAGCACAACGGACCCGCCATGGCCTTATCGTCATCTCTTCTCAATCTCGGTTTTCAGGCTTCTGAACCTAGACCTTATCTCCAATCTCGGCCCGGGTTTGAAAATGATGCAGAAATCAGAACTCTTTCCCCATGGCAAGAAACCTTGTGGTTGGCATGTTGTCCAAGGTTCAGTGTACTTGAAACCAGTGTGGCCCATGAGGCCCCGGCCATGCTTGCGGGCCACATTGGTCACAAACACACATTGTGACCCTCAGCCTGAGCCCAGTCTCCTCAGGTAAGGCCTCTCAGTGGCTGGATGGAGAGACAGCATATTGGGCTTGCCATGCCCCTAGGCCCCAATTTTTAACCATAGTTCGGGTTGTCCCTTCACTCTTCCCCAGGGCTCTCCTTTGGAATTCCTCTTTTGGTGGGACCCCTGAGGTAACAAACCTGAAAAAGAGTCCTCCCATCCCACATATTGACGAAAAACCTTTGGGATCGGGCCAAATCCACAGAGAGCAAGATTCGTCCATGGCCCATGAGGCCTCCCCAACATTCCACGGCCATCGCTGATACACAAAATCCAGAGACAAAAGACTGAGCACTCGCCGCAGACTCGCTCATTCTTCATATCCTGAAGAGTTCTTCAGATAAGAACCTACACGGCACTCGAAAGCACCCAAAATATATAGTCTAACCTGGGCACTAATGCACTGTCTGACAACCTGAGCCCGGACCTCGTGACCAACACCCAGACAGCTGACCGCACACTGAGCACATCAGACCCGCGATGGCCTTAGGTCATCATCTCTTCCCTACCTCTGTTTTCAGGCTTCAGAACCTAGACCTTACCTCCAATCACTGTCCAGGGGTGACTGTGATGCAGAAATCTGAACTCTTCCTTCCCCATGGAAAGAAACCTTGTGGTTGGCATGTTGTCTAACTTTCAGTGTAGGAGAAACCAGCTTTCACCCTTAGGCCCCTCCCATTCTTGAGTGCGACGAGGGCATAAACACGCATTGTGACCCTCAGCGTGAGTCCTGTCCTCTAGTACGTCCTCTCAGTGGCTGGACCATTAGATGTCATAATGGGCATGACATGTCCCTAGGCCCCAATTTTTAACCAGATTTCTGGTTGTCCAGTCGCCACTCCCCAGGTCTCTACTCTGGAATCCCTCATTTGTTGGGACACCTGAGGTTGAAAAACAAAACAATCAACAACAACAGAACAACGGAAATCTTCCATCCCACAGAATGACCCCAAAGTCTTTGGAAGGGGCCAACCCCCCAGAGAGTAAGACTCGTCCATTTCCCATGAAGTCAACCGGAAATTTCACGACCATGAGTGACACGATATCCAGAGACAAAAACTTGGGAAAGAGCCTCACACTCGCCCTTTTTTCATATCCCGAAGAGTTCTCCTCATGGTCTGTAGATCAGTCCTGCCATACTTATGACCTGAAACATAAGCCGAGTTTGTGTTTTTAGACAACTGTCCAAACATCCCTGGCCTACACACCCTACAGGCTCAGGACCCTGGAGCCCAACCTGACGACTGTGCTTCCCCTCTCCAAGGGAATTGTGTGTGCCCATTCCAATGGCCACAACACTACTAATAGGATAAACCTCCAAAGTCCCTGAGGCCATCCCAATATTTGTGGCTTCCCAGGACAAACAGGGGCAATCTGGGCCCATCTGAGCACCTACCGGCACTCCGACCCGTAAACTGAGGTCCCCAGAGGTAAAAAGGCACGAACATGCCCCTAGGCACCTATAGGATCCATTGCTTTGGTTTGCAGGCATCTCTTCTCAGAGGCCTGGATTTCAATAACAGCATATGGCTGTTTCTTGACTCACCCATCGGAACAAATCTCATCTACACATGGGAAACTTGCACGATGGAGATGTGTGAAAGCCTCTCTTTAGGAGAACCCTTCAGGGCCCCAGTGCCACCGCTTCATTCCAAGGTCTCCATAGACACAAAATCATATTAGGACACATCCATGAGAGAGTCCATTTCAACTCAGCCACCTCGGTTGCTCCCCCAGATCCAGCAGATCTAACCTGTCTTGTTGCTTGGAGACAATTGGAATGCGTGGTGGGCTACCCAGCCCTCTATCCTTAGAACCCTGCTCGGAAACGTTGACCTGGAGCCAACCAACAGGTCTCAATTGTCCTGCAGAAGAATCTTTGCAGTTGGGGGCTTCTCACAACTCCAATCGTGGGAAAACCCCCATGGACTCATGATCCACCCCCCTTTCAAGTAGGGGCCATCAGGCACAAAATGTCCAACCTGAGCGATCGTCTGATCCTCGCCCTGACTTCAGATGCTCGAGATCTCGATTCAGGTCTCACCCAGAAACCTAGGCCGAGCTTGGATTTTCAGACTTCCGTCCTCAGACTACTGGCCACAAGCCCTCCAGTTTGGCAATCCAGAACTACAATGCAGCACTCTGCCTGTTCTCCCGAAGAAAAACATTGCCCACAGGGCCTACCCAGAATCCCCAAATGAGGATCAACCTGCACGCCATTCGGCTGTACCCCACATATATAGGCTAACCGGGGCACTATTGCCCTTTCTGACACTGCCTGAGCCTGGATTTCCAAGCCCCACCGAGACAGCTGGCCGCACACAGAGCACAGCGGACCAGCCATGGCCTTATCGTCATCTCTTCTCAAACACGGTTTTCAGGCTTCTGAACTTAGACCTTATCTCCAATCACGGCCCGGGTTTGAAAATGATGCAGAAATCAGAACTCTTTCCCCATGGCAAGAAACCTTGTGGTTGGCATGTTGTCCAAGGTTCAGTGTACTTGAAACCAGTGTGGCCCATGAGGCCCCCGCCCATGCTTGCGGGCCACATTGGTCACAAACACACATTGTGACCCTCAGCCTGAGCCCAGTCCTCAGGTAAGGCCTCTCAGTGGCTGGATGGAGAGACAGCATATTGGGCTTGCCATGCCCCTAGGCCCCAATTTTTAACCATAGTTCGGGTTGTCCCTTCACTCTTCCCCAGGGCTCTGCTTTGGAATTCCTCTTTTGGTGGGACCCCTGAGGTAACAAACCTGAAAAAGAGTCCTCCCATCCCACAGATTGACGAAAAACAATTGGGATCGGGCCAAATCCACAGAGAGCAAGATTCGTCCATGGCCCATGAGGCCTCCCCAACATTCCACGGCCATCGCTGATACAAAATCCAGAGACAAAAGCCTGAGCACGCGCCTCAGACTCGCTCATTCTTCATATCCTGAAGAGTTCTTCAGATAAGAACCTACACGGCACTCGAATGCACCCAAAATATATAGTCTAACCTGGGCACTAATGCACTGTCTGACAACCTGAGCCCGGACCTCGTGACCAACACCCAGACAGCTGACCGCACACTGAGCACATCAGACCCGCCATGGCCTTAGGTCATCATCTCTTCCCTACCTCTGTTTTCAGGCTTCAGAACCTAGACCTTATCTCCAATCACTGCCCAGGGGTGACTGTGATGCAGAAATCAGAACTCTTCCTTACCCATGGCAAGAAACCTTGTGGTTGGCATGTTGTCCAACGTTCAGTGTAGGAGAAACCAGCTTTCACCCTGAGGCCCCGCCCATTCTTGAGTGCGACGAGGGCATAAACACGCATTGTGACCCTCAGCGTGAGTCCTGTCCTCTAGTACGTCCTCTCAGTGGCTGGACCATTAGATGTCATAATGGGCTTGACATGTCCCTAGGCCCCAATTTTTAACCAGATTTCTGGTTGTCCAGTCGCCCCTCCCCAGGGCTCTACTCTGGAATCCCTCATTTGGTGGGACACCTGAGGTTGAAAAACAAAACAAAACAAATCAACAAAAACAGAACAACGGACTTCTTCCATCCCACAGAATGACCCCAAAGTCTTTGGACGGGGCCAACCCCCCAGAGAGTAAGACTCGTCCATTTCCCATGAAGTCACCCGGAAATTTCACGACCATGAGTGACACGATATCCAGAGACAAAAACTTGTGCAAGAGCCTCACACTCGCCCTTTTTTCATATCCCGAAGAGTTCTCCTCATGGTCTGTAGATCAGTCCTGCCATACCTATGACCTGAAACATAAGCCGAGTTTGTGTTTTTAGACAACTGTCCAAACATCCCTGGCCTACACACCCTACAGGCTCAGGCCCCTGGAGCCAAACCTGACGACTGTGCTTGCCCTCTCCAAGGGAATTGTGTGTGCCCATTCCAATGGCCACAACCCTACTAATAGGATAAACCTCCAAAGTCCCTGAGGCCATCCCAATATTTGCGGCTTCCCAGGACAAACAGGGGCAATCAATCAGGGCCTATCTGAGCACCTACCGGCACTCAGACCTGTAGAATGATGTCCCCAGAGGCAAAAAGGCACGAACATGCCCCTAGGCACCTATAAGATCCATTGCTTTGGTTTCCAGGCAACTCTCCTCAGAGGCCTGGATTTCAATAATAGCATATGGCTGTTTCTTGACTCACCCATCAGAACAAATCTCATCTACACATGGGAAACTTACACGATGGAGCTCTGTGAAAGCCTCTCTTTATGAGAACCCTTCAGGGCCCCAGTGCCTCCGCTTCATTCCAAGGTCTCCATAGACACAAAATCATATTAGGACACATCCACGGGAGAGTACATTTCAACTCAGCCTCCTCGGTTTCTCCCCCAGATCCAGCAGATCTAACCTGTCTTGTTGCTTGGAGACAATTGGAATGCGTGGTGGGCTACCCAGCCATCCATCCTTAGAACCCTGCTCGGAAACGTTGTCCTGGAGCCAACCAACAGGTCTCAATTGTCCTGCAAAAGAATATTTGCAGTTGGGAGCTTCTCACAAATCCCATCGTGGGAAAACCCCCATGGCCACGTGATCCACACCCTTTTCAAGAAGGGGCCATCACGGACAGAATGTCCAACCTGAGCGATCGTCTGATCCTCGCCCTGACTTCAGATGCTCGAGATCTCGATTCAGGTCTCACCCAGAAACCTAGGCCTAGCTTGGGTTCTCAGACTTCCGTCCTCAGACTACTGGCCACAAGCCCTCCAGTTTGGCAATGCAGAACTACATGCAGCACTCTGCCTGTTTTCCAGAAGAAAAACATTGCCCTCTGGGCCTACCCAGAATCCCCAAATGAGGATCAACCTGCACGCCATTCGGCTGTACCCCACATATATAGGCTGACCTGGGCAATAATGCCCTTTATGACACAGCATGAGCCTGGAACTCCTGGCCCCACCCAGACAGCTGGCCGCACACTGAGCACAACGGACCCGGCATGGCCTTATCATCATCTCTTCTCAATCACGGTTTTCAGGCTTCTGAACCTAGACCTTATCTCCAATCACGGCCCGGGTTAGAAAATGATGCATAAATCAGAACTCTTTCCCCATGGCAAGAAACCTTGTGGTTGGCATGTTGTCCAAGGCACAGTGTAATTGAAACCAGTGTGGCCCATGAGGCCCCGGCCATGCTTGCGGGCCACATTGGTCACAAACACACATTGTGACCCTCAGCCTGAGCCGAGTCCTCAGGTAAGGCCTCTCAGTGGCTGGATGGAGAGACAGCATATTGGGCTTGCCATGCAACTAGGCCCCAATTTTTAACCATAGTTCTGGTTGTCCCTTCACTCTCCCCAGGGCTCTCCTTTGGAATTCCTCTTTTGGTGAGACCCCTGAGGTAACAAACCTGAAAAAGAGTCCTCCCATCCCAAAGATTGACGAAAAACAATTGGGATCGGGCCAAAGACACAGAGAGCAAGATTCGTCCATGGCCCATGAGGCCTCCCCATCATTCCACGGCCATCGCTGATACAAAATCCAGAGACAAAAGCCTGAGCACGCGCCTCAGACTCGCTCATTCTTCATATCCTGAAGAGTTCTTCAGATAAGAACCTACACGGCACTCGAATGCACCCAAAATATATAGTCTAACCTGGGCACTAATGCACTGTCTGACAACCTGAGCCCGGACCTCGTGACCAACACCCAGACAGCTGACCGCACACTGAGCACATCAGACCCGCCATGGCCTTAGGTCATCATCTCTTCCCTACCTCTGGTTTCAGGCTTCAGAACCTAAACCTTATCTCCAATCACTGCGCAGGGGTGACTGTGATGCAGAAATCAGAACTCTTCCTTACCCATGGAAAGAATCCTTGAGGTTGGCATGTTGTCCAACGTTCAGTGTAGGAGAAACCAACTTTCACCCTGAGGCCCCGCCCATTCTTGAGTGCGACGAGGGCATAAACACGCATTGTGACCCTCAGCGTGAGTCCTGTCCTCTAGTACGTCCTCTAGTGGCTGGACCATTATATGTCATAATGGGCTTGACATGTCTCTAGGCCCAAATTTTTAACCAGATTTCTGGTTGTCCAGTCGCCCCTCCCCAGGGCTCTACTTTGGAATCCCTCATTTGGTGGGACACCTGAGGTTGAAAAACAAAACAAAACAAAACAAATCAACAACAACAGAACAACTGACTTCTTCCATCCCACAGAATGACCCCAAAGTCTTTGGACGGGGCCAACACCCCAGAGAGTAAGACTCATCCATTTCCCATGAAGTCACCCGGAAATTTCACGACCATGAGTGACACGATATCCAGAGACAAAAACTTGAGCAAGAGCCTCACACTCGCCCTTTTTTCATATCCCGAAGAGTTCTCCTCATGGTCTGTAGATCATTCCTGCCATACCTATGAGCAGAAACATAAGCCGAGTTTGTGTTTTTAGACAACTGTCCAAACAGCCCTGGCCTACACACCCTACAGGCTCAGGACCCTGGAACCAAACCTGACGACTGTGCTTGCCCTCTCCAAGGGAATTGTGTGTGCCCATTCCAATGGCCACAACCCTACTAAGAGGATAAACCTCCAAAGTCCCTGAGGCCATCCCAATATTTGCGGCTTCCCAGGACAAACAGGGGCAATCAGGGCCTATCTGAGCACCTACCGGCACTCAGACCTGTAGAATGATGTCCCCAGAGGTAAAAAGGCTCGAACATGCCACTTGGCACCTATCGGATCCATTGCTTTGGTTTCCAGGCATCTCTCCTCAGAGATCTGGATTTCAATAACAGCATATGGCTGTTTCTTGACTCACCCATCAGAACAAATCTCATCTACACATGGGAAACTTGCACGATGGAGCTTTGTGAAAGCCTCTCTTTAGGAGAACCCTTCAGGGCCCCAGTGCCACCGCTTCATTCCATGGTCTCCATAGACACAAAATCATATTAGGACACATCCACGGGAGAGTCCATTTCAACTCAGCCACCTCGGTTGCTCCCCCAGATCCAGCAGATCTAACCTGTCTTGTTGCTTGGAGACAATTGGAATGCGTGGTGGGCTACCCAGCCCTATATCCTTAGAACCCTGCTCGGAATCGTTGTCCTGGAGCCAACCAACAGGTCTCATTGTCCTGCAGAAGAATCTTTGCAGTTGGGAGCTTCTCACAACTCCCATCGTCGGAAAACCCCCATGGCCTCGTGATCCACCCCCCCTTCAAGAAGGGGCCATCAGGGACAGAATGTCCAACCTGAGCGATCGTCTGATCCTCGCCCTGACTTCAGATGCTCGAGATCTCGATTCAGGTCTCACCAAGAAACCTGGGCCTAGCTTGGGTTCTCAGACTTCCGTCCTCAGACTACTGGCCCACAAGCCCTCCAGTATGGCAATCCAGAACTACAATGCAGCACTGTGCCTGTTTTCCAGAAGAAAAACATTGCCCTCTGGGCCTACCCAGAATCCCCAAATGAGGATCAACCGGCGCGCCATTCGGCTGTAGCCCACATATATAGGCTGACTGGGCACTAATGCCCTTTCAGACACAGTCTGAGCCTGGACCTCCTACCCTCACCCAGACAGCTGGCCGCACACTGAGCACAATGGACCCGCCATGGCCTTATCGTCATCTCTTCTCAATCTCGTTTATCAAGCTTCTGAACCTAGACCTTATCTCCAATCACGGCCCGGGTTAGAAAATGATGCAGAAATCAGAACTCTTTCCCCATGGCAAGAAACCTTGTGGTTTGCATGTTGTTCAAGGTTCAGTGTACTTGAAACCAGTGTGGCCCATGAGGCCCCGCCCATGCTTGCGGGCCACATTGGTCACAAACACACATTGTGACCCTCAGCCTGAGCCCAGTCCTCAGGTAAGGTCTCTCAGTGGCTGGATGGAGAGACAGCATATTGGGCTTGCCATGCCCGTAGGCCCCAATTTTTAACCATAGTTCTGGTTGTCCCTTCACTCTTCCCCAGGGCTCTCCTTTGGAATTCCTCTTTTGGTGGGACGCCTGAGGTAACAAACCTGAAAAAGAGTCCTCCCATCCCACAGATTGACGAAAAACCATTGGGATCGGGCCAAATCCACAGAGAGCAAGATTCGTCCATGGCCCATGAGGCCTCCCCAACATTCCACTGCCATCGCTGATACAAAATCCAGAGACAAAAGACTGAGCACTCGCCGCAGACTCGCTCATTCTTCATATCCCGAAGAGTTCTTCAGATAGGAACCTACACGGCACTCGAATGCACCCAAAATATATAGTCTAACCTGGGCAATAATGCACTGTCTGACAACCTGAGCCCGGACCTCGTGACCAACACCCAGATGATGACCGCACACTGAGCACATCAGACCCGCCATGGACTTAGGTCATCATCTCTTCCCTACCTCTGTTTTCAGGCTTCAGAACCTAGACCTTATCTCCAATCACTGCCCAGGGGTGACTGTGATGCAGAAATCAGAACTCTTCCTTACCCATGGAAAGAAACCTAGAGGTTGGCATGTTGTCCAACGTCAATGTAGGAGACACCAGCTTTCACCCTGAGGCCCCGCCCATTCTTGAGTGCGACGAGGGCATAAACACGCATTGTGACCCTCAGCGTGAGTCCTGTCCTCTAGTACGTCCTCTCAGTGGCTGGACCATTAGATGTCATAATGGGCTTGACATGTCTCTAGGCCCAAATTTTTAACCAGATTTCTGGTTGTCAAGTCGCCCCTCCCCAGGGCTCTACTCTGGAATCCCTCATTTGGTGGGGCAACTGAGGATGAAAAACAATACAAAACAAATCAACTGCAACAGAACAACGGACTTCTTCCATCCCACAGATTGACCCCAAAGTCTTAGGACAGAGCCAACCCCCCAGAGAGTAAGACTCGTCCATTTCCCATGAAGTCACCTGGAAATTTCACGACCCTGAGTTACACGATATCCAGAGGCAAAAACTTGTGCATGAGCCTCACACTCGCCCTTTTTTCATATCCCGAAGAGATCTCCTCATGGTCTGTAGATCAGTCCTGCCATACCTATGACCCGAAACATAAGCCGAGTTTGTGTTTTCAAACAACTGTCCAAACAGCCGTGGCATACACACCCTACAGGCTCAGGCCCCTGGAGCCAAACCTGACGACTGTGCTTGCCCTCTCCCAGGGAATTGTGTGTGCCCATTCCAATGGCCACAACCCTACTAATAGGATAAACCTCCAAAGTCCCTGAGGCCATCCCAATATTTGCGGCTTCCCAGGACAAACAGGGGCAATCTGGGCCCATCTGAGCACCTACCGGCACTCAGACCCGTAGAATGATGTCCCCAGAGGTAAAAAGGCACGAAAATGCCCCTTGGCACCTATCGGATCCATTGCTTTGGTTTCCAGGCATCTCTCCTCAGAGATCTGGATTTCAATAACAGCATATGGCTGTTTCTTGACTCACCCATCAGAACAAATCTCATCTACACATGGGAAACTTGCACGATGGAGCTTTGTGAAAGCCTCTCTTTAGGAGAACCCTTCAGGGCCCCAGTGCCACCGCTTCATTCCACGGTCTCCATAGACACAAAATCATATTAGGACACATCCACGGGAGAGTCCATTTCAACTCAGCCACCGCGGTTGCTCCCCCAGATCCAGCAGATCTAACCTGTCTTGTTGCTTGTAGCCAATTGGAATGCGTGGTGGGGTACCCAGCCATCCATCCTTAGAACCCTGCTCGGAATCGTTGTCCTGGAGCCAATCAACAGGTCTCAATTGTCCTGCAGAAGAATCTTTGCAGTTGGGGGCTTCTCACAACTACCATCGTGGGAAAACCCCCATGGCCTCGTGATCCCCCTCCCCGTCAAGAAGGGGCCATGAGGAACAGATTGTCCAACCTGAGCAATCGTCTGAACCTCGCCCTGACTTCAGATGCACGTGAACTCGATTCAGGTCTGTAGATAGTGCTTGCCATATCCTCATCCAGAAACCTAGGCCTAGCTTGGGTTCTCAGACTTCCGTCCTCAGACTACCTGCCCACAAACCCTCTAATTTGGCAATCCAAACTGCAATGCAGCACTCTGCCTGCCCTCCAGAAGCAAAACATTGCCCTCTGGGGATACCCAGAAACCCCAAATGAGGATCATCCTGCACGCCATTCGGCTGTACCCCAAATATATAGGCTGACCTGGGCACTAATGGCCCTTCTGACACAGCCTGAGCCTAGACCTCCTGTTCCCACCCAGACAGCTGGCCGCACACTGAGCACATCAGACCCGTCAAGACCTTAGTTCGTCATCTCTTCTCAATCTCGGTTTTCAGGCCTACACACCCTACAGGCTCAGGCCCCTGGAGCCAAACATGAAGACTGTGCTTGCCCTCTCCAAGAGAATTGTATGTGCCCATTCCAATGGCCACAAACCTACTAATAGGATAAACCACCAAAGTCCCTGAGGCCATCCCAATATTTGTGGCTTCTCAGGACAAGCAGGGGCAATCTTGGCCCATCTGAGCACCTACCGCCACTAAGACCCATAGACTGATGTCCCCAGAGGTAAAAAGGAACGAGCAGGCCCATAGGCACCTATCGGATCTATTGCTTTGGTTTCCAGGCATCTCTTCTTAGAGATCCTTAGAACCCTTAGAACCCTGTCTTGCGTCGTTCCTTATGGGACATCCTTGAGCCATCCTACAGGTGTCGACTGTCCCACAGGAGTCCTTGTGCATGGACCACCTCACAACTCATATCATGGAATGCTTCCAAGGTCACATGATGCCCCCAATCTTCATGAAGGCGGATCATGGAAAGAAACTCCAACCTGACCCAATGGCTGATCTTCGCCTTGACTTCAGATGCACGAGATCTTGATTAAGCTCTTCAGAGTGTTCCTGCTGTGCCCTCACCCCAAAACCTAAGCATAGCTAGAGTTCTCAGACGTCCGTCCTCACTCTCCTGGACCACACGCCCTCCATTTTGGGATTTACGATGACACAGTGCTGCACTCTGCCTGCCCTCTAGAAGAAAAACGTTACCCTATGGGTCTACCCAGAAACCTCAAATGAGGATAAACCTGCATGCCACTGAACTGTACACCAATTATATAGTCTAGCCTGTGCACTAATGCCCAGTCTGACACAACCTGAGGCCTGAATTCCCAACCGACACCCAGACAGCTTGCCATACACTTAGAACATCTGAACCGCCATGGCCTTAGGTTGCCATCTCTTTCCAACCTGGTTTTCAGGCTACAGAATCCTAGACCTTATCTCTACTCATTTCCCATGGGTGAACGTGATGCAGAAATCATAACTCCTCCTTCCCTCTCGCCAGAATCTTGTGGTTGGCATCTTATCCAAAGTTCAGTGTAGGACCCCTGTAGGGCCTACAGGAGTAGGAGTAGGGCCCCTGAGGGTAGTGTAGGGTCCCTGAGGCCCTGTCCATGCTTAAGAGCTGCGGTGGGCACAAACACACATTGGGACACTCAGTTTGAGCCCTGTCCTCAAGTAAAGCCTCTCAGTGGCTGGACCATGAGCCTGCCATGCCCCAAGTCACCCAATCTTAACCAGATTTAGAGACATCTAGTCACCACTACTCAGGGCTCTGCTCTGGAATCCCTCTTTGGTGGGACATTTGAGGTAAGTAAACACAGAAAGGATTCCTCCCACCCACAGAATGACCCCAATCACTTGGGATCAGGCCACCCCAGAGAGAAATACTCCTCCATGGCCCATGAGTCCAGCCCGACATTCCACGGCCACTATTGACACAAAATCCAGAGACATAAGCCTCACCCTTAGGTCATAGCGGAAAAAATTCTCCTCATAGTCTGTAGATCGGGCCTGCCTTACCTACGTCCCCAAACCGTGTTTTCAAACTTCTATCCTGACATCCCTGTCCCACACACCCTCCAGGCTGAGGCCCCTGGAGCCACACCTCAGGACTGTGCCTGCCCTCTCCAAGGAAATTCTTCCCATTCCATTGGCCACAACCCTACAGATTAGGAGAAACCTCCAAAGTCCCAGAGGCCATTCCAATAGTGTATGCCGCCCAGTACAAGAGGGGTCATCTGTCACAAGTTGAGCAACGACCTCAACTCACCCGTAGACAGATATCCCAAGAGAAAGGTATTAAATTGGACAGGCCCATAGAACGTAATTGGTTCCATTGCTTTTGTTTCTAAGCATCTCTCCTCAGAGGCCTGTTTTCCATTACCAGCATATGGGGGATTCCAGAGATACCAATCAGAACAAATCTTGTCTCCACATGGGAAACTTATCCTTTGGAGCTCTTTAAAATCTCCAGTTAGGAGAAACCTTCACGTATCCGGAGCCACCGCCCTATTCCAAGGTCTCCATGGACACAAACCCGCATTATGACCATTCGGCAGGAGAGTACATTTCAACTCAGCCCCGTTGATTACTCCCCCAGAGCCAGAATATCAAACCTGCCTTGTGGCTAGGAGACAACTGGAATGCAAAGCATACTCTCTAGGCATCCATCGTGGGAATCCTGCTCTGGCGCCGTTCCATATGGGATGTCCTGGAGCCTTCCAACAGGTCTTGACTGTCCTGCAGAAGGAATCCTTGCAGATTGGAGCATCTCACAACTCCTATCGTGGGAAAACCTACATGGCCTCATGAGATGCTCCCCTTTATAAAGGGGCCATCATGGACAGAAACTCCAACCTGAGCCAACTTCTGATCCATTGCTTTGGTTTCTATGTATCTCTCCTCAGAGGCCTGGTTTCCAATATCAGATTATGTGGGTTTCCTAAGGAAACAATCAGAACAGATCTCATCTCCACATGAGAAACTTGCTCTTTGGAGCTGTGTCAATACCTCAGGTTAGGAGGATCCTTCAGGGCGCTGGCACCATGCCCCAATTCCAAGGTCTCCAAGGACACAAACTTACATTATGATCCATCCTCAGGAGAGTCCATTTCAAATCAGCCCCCTCGGCTGCTCACCCAGAGCCAGCAGATCAAACCTGCCTTGTCACTAGGAGACAGTTGGAATGCGAGGTGGGCTGCCCAGGCATCCATCCTTAGAATCCTGCTCTAGAGAATTTCCTACGGGACGTCTTGAATCCAACCAACCTGTCTTGACTGTCTCGCAGAATGAATCCTTGTGGTTTGAAGCATCACACAATCACACTGTGAGAAAACCTCCATTTCCTCATGATGCCCCATACCTTCATAAATGGGCCATCATGGACAGAAACTCCATCCTAAGCCAAAGTCTGATCCGCGCCCTGAATTCAGAAGCACGAGAACTCGATTCAGCACTTCAGAGTGTGCCTGCTGTGCCCTCGCCCCGAAACCTAAGCCTAACTTGTGTTCTCAGACTTCCGTCTTCACAATCCTGGCCACACCCCTCCAGTTTGGCAATTCTGGAGACACAATGCAGCACTCTGCCTGCCCTCCAGAAGAAAAATGTTGCCCTATAGGGCTAATCAGAAACGCCAAATGAGTAACAACCTGCATGCCACTCGACCATACCCCAATTATACATTCTAGCCTGTGCACTAAAGCCCTGTCTGACACAGCCTGAAGGCAGACCTCAAGTCCAACACCCAGACAGCTGGCCGTACACTGAACATATCAAACCCACAATGGCTTTCGGCCATCATCTCTACCCAACCTCAGTTTTCACCTTCAGAACCTAGACCTTATCTCCACTCACTGCTCAGGAGTGAACGTGATACAAGAATCAGAACTTCTCCTTCGCCATGGCAAGAAACCTTGTGGTTGGCATGTGGTCCAACGTTCATTGTAGGAGAAAGCAGCATGGACTATGAGGCCCCACCTATCCCTGAGGGCTACAATTTGCACAAACACACATTGTGACCCTCAGCGTGAGCCCTATCCTCATGTAAAGCCTCTTAGTGACTGGAACAACAGCCCACATATGGGGCTTGCCAAGCCCCTAGTCCCCCAATCTCAACCAGAGTTAGAGATGTCTAGTCACCTCTACTCAGGGCTCTGCTCTGGAATCCCTCTTTGGTGGGACACCTGAGGTAAAAAAAAAATACTTTCTGTATCTTCCCATCCACAGAATGATCCCAACCACTTGGGATCAGGCCAAATCACCAGAGAAAGACTTGTCCATGGCCCTTGAGGACACCCCGACATTCCACGGCCTCCATAGGCACAAAATCCAGAGACAAAAGCCTGAGCAAATGCCACATACTCGCCCTTTGTTCATAGCCCGGAAAATTCTCACGGTCTGTAGATCGAGCCTTCATACATACATCCCCAAACCTAAGCTGAGTTTGTGTTTTCAGACTTCTGTCCCCTCAGTCCTGGCCCATACACCATCCAAGCTGGGGTTCCTGGAGCCACACCTGAGGACTGTGGCTTCCCTCTCCAGGGGAATTCTGCCATTTCCATTGGCCAAAACCCTATAGATTAGGAGAAACCTCCAAACTCCCGGAGGCCATCCCAATAGTGTTGGCTGCCCAGGACAAACTGGGATGATCTTTCACAAGTTAGGAAACTACCTCCACTCAGACCCAGAGACAGATATCCCCATAGAATAAGATTGAACTGGACAGGCACTTAGGCCCTAATCAGTTCCATTGCTTTTGTTTCCAGGCATCTCTCCTCAGAGGCTTGGTTACCAATACCAGCATATGGGGGATTACTGAGGCACTCATAGAAAAATCTCGTCTCCACATAGGAAATGTACTCTTTGGAGCTCTATAAAAACCTCTGTTTAGGAGAATCTTTCAGGGCCCCGGATCAAGCGCCCCATTCCAAGGTCTCCATGGACTTAAACCCACATTATGATCTATCCTCGGTAGAGTCCATGTCAACTCATCCCCCTTGGTTTCTCCCCCAGGGCCTGCAGATCAAACCTGCCTTGTTGCTAGGAGACAACTAGAATGGGAGGCGGGCTGCCCAGGCATCCATCCTTAGAACCCTACTCTGGAGTCGTTCCATATGGGACATCCTATAGCCATCCAACAGGTCTCAAGTGTCCCACAGAAGGAATCTTTGCAGTCTGGTGCATCTCACAATTCCCATTGTGGGAAAATCTTCATGGCCTCTTGAGACGCTCCACTTTATAAAGGGGCCATCATGGACAGAAACTCCAACCTGAGCAAACGTCTGATATTCGCCCTGGCTTCAGGTGCATGAGATCTTGATTCAGCTCTGCAGAGTGTACCTTCTGTGCCCTCACCCCAAAAACTAAGCCTAGCTTGTGTTCTCAGACTACCGTCCTCACACCCCTGGCCCAAAAGCCCTACAGTTTGGCAATACTGGGGCCACAATGCAGCACTCTGCCTGCCCTCCAGAAGAAAAACGTTGCCTTATGGAGCTACCTAGAAATCCGAATGAGGATCAAATGAACGCCACTCGACTGCACCCCAAATATACAGTCTACCATGTCTAATGCCCTGTCTGACACAGCATGAGCCCACACCTCCAGACCTACGCTCAAAAGCTAGCCACACACTGAGTTCATTGTACCCATCAGGTCCTTAGGTCTTCATCTCTTCCCAACCTCGGTTTTCGGGTTTCAGAACCTAGACCTAAACTCCAATCACTGTCCAGGGGTGAACGTGATGCAGAAATCACAACTCTTCCTTCACCATGGCCGGAAACCTTGCGGTTGGCATATTCTCCAACGTTCAGTGTAGGAGAATCCAGCGTGGCCCATGAGGCCCTTCCCATGCTTGAGGGCCTTGTTGGGCACAAATAGACATTGTGACCTTCAGCATGAGCCCTGTCCTCAAGGAAGACCTCTCAGTGTCTGAATCAAGAGCCCACATATTGGACTTGCCATGCACCTAGGCCCCCAAACTTAAACAGAGGTGGGGTTATCCAGTTGTCCCTCCCAAGGACTCTGCTCTGGAATCCCTCTTTTATTGGCACACATGAGGTACATAAAATAAAAGAAAAAACCGAAAGGACTCCTCCCATCCCACACAATGTACCTAAACTCTTGGAATTGGGTCAAATTCTCAGAGAAGGAAAGCCGTCCACAACCCATGAGGGCACGCCAGGATTCGACCCACATTATTGACACAAATCCAGAGACAAAACCTGAGCAAGCACCTCAAACTCACCCTTTTTCATATCCCGAAGTGTTATCACGGTCTGTAGATTGGGCGTGCCATACCTATGTCCCCAATCCTAAGTGGAGTTTGTGTTTTCAGACTTCTGTCCCCACAGGCCTGGCCCACACACCCTCAATTCTGGGCCCCTAGAGCCAAACTCAGAACTGTGCCTGCCCTCTCCAGGGGATTTCTGCCCATTCCATTGGCCACAACCCTATAGATTAGGAGAAACTCCAAATTTACCGAGGCCAGCCCAATAGTGTAGGCCGCCCAGGACAAACAGGTGTGATCTCAAACCAGCTGAGCAACTACCTCCACTCAGACAAAAGATGTCCCCAGAGAAGAATATTGAACCGGACAGGCCCCTAGGCCCTAATCAGATCCATTGCTTTGGTTTCCAGGCATCTCTCCTCAGAGGCCTCATTTCCAATACCAGCAAATGGTGGTTTCCTGAGGCACCAATAAGAACAAATCTCGTCTCCGCATGGAAAACTTGCTCATTGGAGCTTTGTTATCTCCTCTGGTTAGGAGAATCCTTCAGGGCCCTGGTGCCACTGCCCCATACCAAGGTCTCAATGGACTCAAACCAACATTAAGACCATCCTCAGCAAAGTCCATTTCAACTCATTTAAGACCATCCTCAGGAAAGTCCATTCCAACTCAGCCCCCTCTGATGCTACCCCAAGCCAGCAGATCAAACGTTTCTTGTTGCTAGGAGACAATTGGAATTGAGGCTGTCTGCCCAGGCATCCATACTTAGAACCCTGTTCTGGAAAAATACCTTAGGAGACGTCCTGGAGCCATCCAACAAATCTTAATTGTCCCACAGAAGGAATCCTTGCAGTTTGGAGCATCTCACAACTCTAATAGTGGGAAAACCCCCATGGCCTCATAATGCCCCCCCCTTCATGAAGGGGCCAACATGGACAGAAACTCCAACCTGAGCCAAAGTCTGATCCTCGACCTGACTTCAGACTCATGAGATCTCAATTCAGCTCTGCATAGTGTGCCTGCCATTTCCATTCCCCGAAACCGAAGACTAGCTTGTGTTCTCAGACTTCCGTCCTCACTCTCCTGGCCCACAAGCCCTCCAGTTTGGGAATTCCGAAGCCACAATGCAGCACTATGCCTGCCGTCCTGAAGAAAAACTTTGCCCTATGCTGCTAATAAGAAACCGCAAATGATTATCTAATGCATGCCACTCGACTGTAAAGCAATTATACAGCCTACCCTGAATAAGAATGCCCTGTCTGGCACAGCCTGAGACAAGACATCCCAAACGACACCTAGACAGCTGGCTCCAACCTGGACACAAGGGACCTGCTATGGCTGTAGTTCGTCATCTCTTCCCAACCTCGGTTTTCAGGCTTCAGAACCTAGACCTTATCTCCAATCACTGCCCAGGGGTGAACGTGATGCAGAAATTAGAATTCCTCCTTCCCCATGGCCAGAAACCTTGTGGTTGGCATGTTGTCCAACGTTCAATGTGGGAAAACCTGCATTGTCGGAAAGGCCACGCCAGTGCTTGAGGGCCGCCTAGGGCACAGACATGCATTGTGACCTGTAGCATGAGTCCCATATTAAAGTAACGCCTCTCAGTGGCTGGACCAAGATCCTGCATATGGGGCTTGTCATATCCATAGGCCCCCAGGCTTAACCAGAGAGCGAGTATTCGAGTTGTCAGTACCCACTGCTATGCTCCAGAATCCCTCAACTGGGGGGACACATGAAGCAGAAAACTGGACTCTTCCCTTCCCACAGAATGACCCCAAACTGGACAAACTAGCAGAGAGGGAGACTTCTACGACCCATGAGGCAACTCCTACATTAAACGGCCATTGTGGACAAAATATCCAGAGACAAAAGACTGAGCGACTGCCTCCCTCTCACCCTTCTTTCATATCCAGAGTAGCTCCCCTCACGGACTGTAGATCAGGCCTGCCATAACCTCGGCCCCAAACCTGAGCTGAGTTTGGGTTTTTGGATGTCTGTCTGCACAGCCGTGGCCCACACCGCCTCCAGGCTGGGGTCTCTGGAGCCACACCACAAAACTGTGCCTGCTCTCTCCTAAGAAACTGCCCGTTCCATTGGCCACAACTCGACAAAATATTAGAAACCTCAAGGTCCCCAAGGACATCCCACTACCGCAAGCCGCATGCAGACACACAGACTGATATCCGCAGAGACAGAAGATTGAACCAGACAGGCCCCTAGGCCCTATTATGAACTCTGGCTTTGGTGTCCAGGTATCACTCCTCAGAGGTCTGGGTTCGAAGACCAGCATATGGGGCTATCATGAGGCACCAGACAGAACACCTCTCATCTCCACATGGAAAGCTTCCTTGTGGGAGTTGTGTCAAACCCTTTGGGTTGGAGAATCCTGCAGAGTCCCTTAGCTACTGCCACATTCCAAGGTCTCCATGGCCACCAACCCACATTATGACTCATCCTCAGGAAAGTCCATTTAAACTCAGCCTTCTGGGTAGCTCACCCAAGAGCCCGCAGATTGAGCGTGCCTTGTCTCGACCAGGCAATGGGAAGGTGAGTTGGCGTTTCTCGGCATCCATGCTTAGGCCCCTGCTCTTGAGTCTTTCTGTATGGGGCATCCTGGAACCATCCAATAGTACTCGACTGTCCTGAAGAAGGAAACTTTGAAGTTTGGAGCAGCTCACAACTCCCAGCGTAGGGAAACCTCCATGGCCTCATGACGCCCCCACCCCCTTCAGGAAGGGGCCGTCACGGACACAAACTCCAGCTTGAGGCAACATCTGATATTCGCCCTGACCTCAGATGGAGAAGATCTCGATTCAGCCTCTGCACAGTGGGCCCAAACCTCGTGCTACCTTGTGTTTTCAGACTTCCTTCCTCACAGTCCTGGCAAACATGTCCTCAAGACTTGGAATTCTGGAACCAAAATGCAGCCCTATGGTGGCCCTCCAGAAGAAAAACGTTGCTCTATGGGGTCTCCATAAACCCCAAATGAGGATCAACCTGCTCGGTTCTCGACCTCACCCCAATTGGATTGTTCGGTTTGTCCATTCATCCCTCCCCAGAGCTCTGCTTTGGAATCCCTCTTTTGGTGGTACACCTGAGGTAACAAAACTAAAAGGACTCTTCCAATCCTTCAGATTGACCCCAAACAATTGGGATTGGACCAAATTCACAGAGGATGTCTCGTCCATGGCCCATGAGGCCTCCCCGAGATTCCACAGCCATCGTTGACAACAAATCCAGAGACAAAGGTCTGAGCAAGCACCTCACACTCGCTCTTTTGTCATATCCCGAAGAGTTCTCCTCACGGTCTGTAGATCGGGCCTGCCATACCTACTTCCCAAACCTAAGCCGAGTTTGTGTTTTCAGACTTCTGTCCCCACATTCCTGGCCCACAGACCCTTCTTGCTGGGGCCCCTGGAGAAACACATCAGGACTGTGCCTGTCCATACCACGGGAATTCTGCCCATTCCATTGTCCACAATCGTACAAATTAGGAAAAACCTCCAGAGTCCCGAAGGACACCCCAATAATGTAGGCCGCCCAGGACAAACAAGGTTCATCTGAAACCAGCTGAGCATCTACCTCTACTCAGCGTTGATGGATGTCCCCAGAGAAGAAGATTGAATCAGACAGGCCCCTAGGCCAGAATCAGATTCATTGCTTTCAGTTACAGGTATCTCTCCTGAGGCCTGGTTTCCAATATTAGCATATGGGGATTTCATGAGGCAGCAATCAGAAAAAATCTCTTCTCCACATGGAAAAATTATCCTTTGAAGATGTCTCAAAACCTCCAGTTAGGAGAATCCTTCAAGCCCTGTGTGCCACTGCCCCATTACAAGGTCTCCATAGACACAAAAACACATTAGGACCCATCAACAGGAGAGTCCATTTCAACTCAGCGTATTCGGTTGCTCCGCGAGATCCAGCAGATCTAACTTGTCTTGTTGCTAGGAGACAATTGGAATGTCAGGTGGCCTACCCCGCCATCCATCCTTAAAACCCTGCTCGGAATCATTCGCCTGGAGCCAACCAACAGGTCTCAATTGTCCTGCAGAAGAATCTTTGCAGTTGGGAGCTTCTCAGAACTCCCAACGTGAGAGAACCCCCATGGCCACATGATCCCCCCCCTTCATAAAGAGGCCATCAGGGACATAATGTCCAACCTGAGCAATCGTCTGATCCTCACCCTGTCTTCAGATGCACGGGATCTCGGTTCAGGTCTGTAGATTGTGCCTGCCATGTCCTCACCCAGAAACCTAAGCCTAGCTTGTGTCTTCAGACTTCTGTCCACAGACTACTGGCTCACAAGTCCTCTAGTTTGGCAATCCAGAACTACAATGCAGCACTCTACCTGCCCTGAGAAGAAATACATTGCCCTCTGGGGCTACCTAGAAACCCCAAATGAAGATCAACCTGCACGCACTTGGCTATACGCAAAATATATAGGATGACCTGGGCAATAATGCCCTTTCTGACACAGCCTGGGCCTGGACCTCCTAGGCCCACCCAGACAGCTGGCTAAAAACTGAGAACTTCAGACC
Organism: Mustela putorius furo; assembly: GCF_011764305.1. Taxonomy (NCBI): domain Eukaryota; kingdom Metazoa; phylum Chordata; class Mammalia; order Carnivora; family Mustelidae; genus Mustela; species Mustela putorius. The sequence continues at coordinate 73,670 of NW_025421812.1, forward strand.
CCCCATGGCCATAGGTCGTTATCCCTTCCCACCTCAGTTTTCAGGCTTCAGAACCTAGACCTTATCCCCAATCACTGCCCAGGTTTGAAAATGATGCAGAAATCAGAATTCCTTCCCGATGGCAGGAAAACTTGTGGTTGGCTTGTTGTCCAACGTTAAGCGTAGTGGAAACCAGTGTGTCCCTTGAGGCTCCGCCATTGCTCGCGGTCCAGATAGGTAGCAAACACACATTGTGACCCTCAGCCTTAGCCTAGTCCTCAGGTAAGGCCTCTCAGTGGCTGGATGAAGAGACAGCATATTGGGCTTGCCATGCCCCTAGGCCCCAATTTTTAACCATAGTTCGTGTTGTCCCTTCACTCTTCCCAAGGGCTCTGCTTTGGAATTCCTCTTTTGGTGGGACACCTGATGTACCAACCCTGAAAGGAGTCCTCCATCCAACAGATTGACGAAAAACAATTGGGATCAGGCCAAATCCACAGAAAGCAAGATTCGTCCATGGCCCATGAGGCATCCTCGACATTCCACGGCCATCGCTGATACAAAATCCAGAGACAAAAGCCAGAGCAAGCGCCTCAGACTCGCACTATCTTCATATCCTTAAGATATCTTCTCATGGTTTGTAGATCGGGCCTGCCATACCTACGTCCCCAAACATAAGCTGAGTTTGTGTTTTCAGACTTCTGTCCTCAAAGTCCTGGGCCACACACCATCCAGGCTGGGGACCCTGGAGCCACACATTAGGACTGTGACTGTCCATACCACGGGTATTCTGCCCATTCCATTGTCCACATTCGTACAAATTAGGAAAAACCTCCACCAGAGTCCCCAAGTACATCCCAATATTGTAGGCTGCCCAGGACCAACAAGGGTCATCTGAAACCAGCTGAGCATCTACCACTACTCAGCGTAGATGGGTGTCCCCAGAGAAGAAGATTGAATCAGACAGGCCCCTAGGCTGAATCAGATTCATTGCTTTCGGTTAAAGGTATCTCTCCTCAGAGGCCTGGTTTCCAATATTAGCATATGGGGATTTCATGAGGCAGCAATCAGAACAAATCTCTTCTCCACATGGGAAAATTATCCTTTGAAGATGTCTCAAAATCTCCAGTTAGGAGAATCCTTCATGGCCTGTGTGCCACTGCCCCATTACAAGGTCTCCATGGACAGAAATCCACATTAGAACCCATCCACAGGAAATTCCATTTCAACTCAGCTCCCTTGGTTGCTCCCCCAGAGCGAGCAGACTGAACCTGTCTTGACTAGGAGACAATTGGAGTGCGAGGCGGGCTGCCCAACCATCCATCCTTAGAGCTCTGCTCTGGTGTCGTTCCGTATGGGATGTCCTGGAGCCATCCAACAGGTCTCAAATGTCCAGCAGAAGGAATCCTTGAGTTTTGGAGCATCTCACAACTCCCAACCTGGGGAAAATCTAGATGGCTTTGTGATGCCCCCCCCATTTATGAAGGGGAAATCATGGACAGGAACTTCAACCTAAGACAACGTCTGATCTTCACCCTGAATTCAGATGCACGAGATCTCGATGCAACTCTGCAGAGTGTGCTTTCCTTGCCCTCGCCCTGAAACCTATGTCTAGCTTGTGTTCTCAGACTTCCGTCCTCACACTCCTGGCCCCAAAGCCCTCACATTTGGAAATTCGGGACACAAAATGAAGCATTCTGCCTGCCTTCCAGAACAAAAATTTTGACCTATGGAGTTTCTCACATAACCCAAATGAGGATAGACATACATGGCACTCGAATGTACCCAAATTAGATAATCTAACCTGGCCACTAATACACTGTCTGATAGGAATGAGCCCGGACCTCCTGACAAAAAACCGAGACAGCTGACCGCACACTGAGGACATCACACCCGTCATGGTCTTAGCTCGTTATCTCTTCACAACCTAACTTTTCAGGCTTCAGAACTTAGACTGTAAGACCAAGCCCTGACAAAAGGGTTGAATGTGATGCAGAAATCAGAACTTCTCCTTACCCAAGGCAAGAAGCCTTGTGGTTGGAAAGTTGTCCAATGATCAGTGTAGGAGAAACCAGCATTCACCATTAGGCCCCGCCCATTCTTGAGTGCGACGAGGGCATAAACACGCATTGTGACCCTCAGCGTGAGTCCTGTCCTCTAGTAAGTCCTCTCAGTGCCTGGACCATTAGATGTCATAATGGGCTTGACATGTCCCTAGGCCCCATTTTTTAACCAGATTTCTGGTTGTCCAGTCGCCCTTCCCCAGGGCTTTACTCTGGAATTCCTCATTTGGTGGGACACCTAATGTTAAAAAAAAAACAAAACAAAACAAAAAAACAACAACAACAACAACAAAAACGGACTTCTTCCATCCCACAGAATGACCTCACCTCTTTGGACAAGGCCAAACCCAAGAGAATAAGACTCATCCATTTCCCATGAAGTCTCCCGGAAATTTCACGACCATGAGTGACACGATATCCAGAGACAAAAACTTGAGCAAGAGCCTCACACTCGTCCTTTTTTCATATCCTGAAGAGTTCTCCTCAAGGTCTGTAGATCAGTCCTGCCATACCTATGACCTGAAACATAAGCCGAGTTTCTGTTTTCAGACAACAATCCAAACAGCCCTGGCCTAAACACCCTATAGGTTCAGGCCCCTGGAGCCAACCTGAGGACTGTACTTGCCCTCTCCAAGGGAATTCTGTGTGCCCATTCCAATGGCCACAACCCTACTAATAGGATAAACCTACAAAGTCCCTGAGGCCATCCCAATATAGGTGGCTTCCCAGGACAAACAGGAGTAATCTGAGCCCATCCGAGAACCTACCTGCACTAAGACCCGAATACTGATGTTCCTAGAGGTAAAAAGGAACGAACAGGCCCCTACGCACTAATCGGACCCATTGCTTTGGTTTCCAGGCATCTCTCCTCAGAGGCCTGGATTTCAATACCAGCATATGGCTGTTTCTTGACTCACACATCAGTACAAATCTCATCTACACATGGAAAACTTGCACGTGGGAGCTTTGTGAAAGACTCTCTTTAGGAGAACCCTTCAGGGCCCCATTGCCACCGCTTCATTCCAAGGTCTCCATAGACACAAAAACACATTAGGACCCATCCAAAGGAGAGTCCATTTCGAATGAGCGTATTCGGTTGCTCTACGAGATCCAGCAGATCTAACTTGTCTTGTTGCTAGGAGACAATTGGAATGTGAGGTGGGCTACCAAGCCACCCATCCTTAAAACCTTGCTCAGAATCGTTGGCCTGGAGCCAACCTACATGTCTCATTTGTCCTGCAGAGGAATCTTTGCAGTTGGGAGCTTCTCACAAATCCCATCGTGAGAGAACCCCCATGGCCTCGTGATCCCCCCCCCTTCATAAAGGGGCCATCAGGGACATAAGGTCCTAACTGAGTGATCGTCTGATCCTCACCCTGACTTCAGATGCACGAGATTTCGGTTCAGGTCTGCAGTTTGTGCCTGCCATGTCCTCACACAGAAACCTAAGCCTAGGTTGTGTCCTCAGGCTTCTGTCCACAGACTACTGGCTCACAACCCTCCAGTTTGGCAATCCAGAACTACAATGCAGCACTCTACCTGTCCTGCAGAAGAAATGCATTGCCCTCTGGGGCTACCTAGAAACCCCAAATGAAGATCAACCTGCACGACACTTGGCTATACCCAAAATATACAGGATGACCTGGGCAATAATGCCCTTTCTGACACAGCCTGGGCCTGGACCGCCTAGGCCCGCCCAGACAGCTGGCTACAAACTGAGAACATCAGACCCCCCATGGCCTTAGGTCGTTATCCCTTCCCAACCTCAGTTTTCAGGTTTCAGAACCTAGACCTTATCTCCAATCACTGCCCAGGTTTGAAAATGATGCAGAAATCAGAACTCCTTCCCGATGGCACGAAAACTTGTGGTTGGCTTGTTGTCCAACGTTCAGTGTAGTGGAAACCAGTGTGTCCCTTGAGGCCCCGCCATTGCTAGAGGGCCAGATAGGTAGCAAACACACATTGTGACCCTCAGCCTTAGCCCAGTCCTCAGGTAAGGCCTCTCAGTGGCTGGATGAAGAGACAGCATATTGGGCTTGCCATGCCCCTAGGCCCCAATTTTTTTTTAATTTTTTATTTTTTATAAACATATATTTTTATCCCCAGGGGTACAGGTCTGTGAATCACCAGGTTTACACACTTCACAGCACTCACCAAATCAAATACCCTCCCCAATGTCCATAATCCCACCCCCTTCTTCTCCCCAAACCCCCTCCTCCCGGCAACCCTCAGTTTTGTTTTGTGAGATTAAGAGTCACTTATGGTTTGTCTCCCTCCCAATCCCATCTTGTTTCATTTATTCTTCTTCTACCCACTTAAGCCTCCATGTTGCATCACCACTTCCTCATATCAGGGAGATCATATGATAGTTGTCTTTCTCTGCTTGACTTATTTCGCTAAGCATGATATGCTCTAGTTCCATCCATGTTGTTGCAAATGGCAAGATTTCATTTCTTTTGATGGCTGCATAGTATTCCATTGTGTATATATACCACATCTTCTTGATCCATTCATCTGTTGATGGACATCTAGGTTCTTTCCATAGTTTGGCTTGAATGACCTGTCCATTTCAGTGAGGGGAGTGTTAAAGTCCCCTACTATTATTGTATTATTGTTGATGTGTTTCTTTGATTTTTGTTATTAATTGGTTTATATAGTTGGCTGCTCCCATATTGGGGGCATAGATATTTAAAATTGTTAAATCTTCTTGTTCGACAGACCCTTTGAGTATGATATAGTGTCCTTCCTCATCTCTTATTATAGTCTTTGGATTAAAATCTAATTTATCTGATATAAGGATTGCCACTCCTGCTTTCTTCTGATGTCCATTAGCATGGTAAATTCTTTTCCACCCCCTCACTTTAAATCTGGAGGTGTCTTCGGGCTTAAAATGTGTTTCTTGGAGGCAACATATAGATGGGTTTTGTTTTTTTATCCATTCTGATACCCTGCGTCTTTTGACAGGGGCATTTAGCCCATTCACATTCAGGGTAACTACTATTGAGAGATATGAATTTAGTGCCATTGTATTGCCTGTAAGGTGACTGTTACTGTATATGGTCTCTGTTCCTTTCTGATCTACCACTTGTAGACTCTCTCTTTGCTTAGAGGACCCCTTTCAATATTTCCTGTAGAGCTGGTTTGGTATTTGCAAATTCTTTCAGTTGTTGTTTGTCCTGGAAGCTTTTAATCTCTCCTTCTATTTTCAATGATAGCCTAGCTGGATATAGTATTCTTGGCTGCATGTTTTTCTCGTTTAGTGCTCTGAAAATATCATGCCAGCTCTTTCTGGCCTGCCAGGTCTCTGTGGATAAGTCAGCTGCCAATCTAATATTTTTACCATTGTATGTTACAGACTTCTTTTCCCGGGCTGCTTTCAGGATTTTCTCTTTGTCATTGAGACTTGTAAATTTTACTATTAGGTGACGGGGTGTGGGCCTATTCTTATTGATTTTTGAGGGGCATTCTCTGAACCTCCTGAATTTTGATGCTCGTTCCCTTTGCCATATTGGGGAAATTCTCTCCCAATAATTCTCTCCAGGATACCTTCTGCTCCCCTCTCACTTTCTTCTTCTTCTGGAATCCCAATTATTCTAATGTTGTTTCGTCTTATGGTGTCACTTATCTCTCGAATTCTCCCCTCGTGGTCCAGTAGCTGTTTGTCCCTCTTTTGCTCAGCTTCTTTATTCTCTGTCATTTCGTCTTCTATATCACTAATTCTTTCTTCTGCCTCATTTATCCTAGCAGTTAGAGCCTCCATTTTTGATTGCACCTCATTAATAGCTTTTTTGATTTCACCTTGGTTAGATTTTAGTTCTTTTATTTCTCCAGAAAGGGCTTTTATATCTCTCAAGAGGGTTTCTCTAATATCTTCCATGCCTTTTTCGAGCCCGGCTAGAACCTTGAGAATTGTCATTCTGAACTCTAGATCTGACATATTACCGATGTCTGTATTGATTAGGTCCCTAGCCTTCGGTACTGCCTCTGGTTCTTTTTTTTTGTGTTGAATTTTTACATCTTGTCATTTTGTCCAGATAAGAGTAAATGAAGGGGCAAGTAAAATACTAAAAGGGTGGCAACAACCCCAGGAAAATATGCTTTAACCAAATTAGAAGAGATCCAAAATCGTGAGTGGGGAGAAAGGGGATAAAAAAAGGTTCAAAAAGGAAGAAAGAAAAAAGAAAAAGAAAAGAAAAGAAAAGAAAAGAATATTTTTTAAAAAAGAAAACACCTAAGAAAAATGTAAAAAAAAAAAAATATATATATATATATATATATTAGATAAACTAGTAAAAAATCGTTAAAAAAGAAAAAGGTAACAGTTAAAAAAAATTTTACCCGAAGGCGAGAAAAGAAAAAAAAAAAATGAAAAAGAAAAAATTAAATTAACTGCAAGACTAAAAAAAATCACAGGAAAAAAGCCATGAGTTCCGTGCTTGGCTTTCTCCTCCTCTGGAATTCTGCTGCTCTCCTTGGTATTGAAACCACACTCCTTGGTAGGTGAACTTGGTCTCGGCTGGATTTCTTGTTGATCTTCTGGGGGAGGGGCCTGTTGTAGTGATTCTCAAGTGTCTTTGCCCCAGGCGGAATTACACCGCCCTTACCCGGGGCCTGGGTGAGTAATCCGCTCAGGTTTGCTTTCAGGAGCTTTTGTTCCCTGAGCGCTTTCCTTAGAGTTCCAGAGGACGGGAATACAAATGGGGGCCTCCTGGTCTCCGGCCCGGAGGAGCCGAGAGACCAGGGCCCCACTCCTCAGTGCGCCCTCAGAGAACAGCGCCCAGTTACTCCCGTCTGCCTGACCTCCGGCCGCGCTTCGAGCTCACCGAGCCTGCGACCTGTTCAAGGTAACACGGAGCTGCGAGGTTACTGTCGGCTCTGTCTCTGTAGCCGTCTTTCCCGTCCCAATACCCGCAAACTCTGCGACACCCAGACACCCCCGATCCTTCTGTGACCCTGCGGGACCTGAGGCCACGCTGACCCCGCGTGGGCTTCGCCCCGGTTTAGCCTCTGGAGCGATGTCCCTCAGCGGAACAGACTTTTAAAAGTCCTGATTTTGTGCGCGGTTGCTCCGCCGCTTGCCGGGAGCCGGCCCCTCCCCCCGGGGTCTATCTTCCCGTCGCTTTGGATTCACTTCTCCGCCGGTCCTACCTTTCAGAAAGTGGTTGTTTTTCTGTTTCCAGAATTGCTGTTCTTCTTCTCTTCGATCTGCCGATGGATTTTCAGGTGATTGCAATCTTTAGATAAGCTATCTAGCTGATCTCCAGCTAGCTGAAGCAGTCTCAGCTTGCTACTTCTAGGCCATCTTGACTCCTCCTCCTGAAATCCTCTCTTTAAGAGAACCCTCCAGGGCCCCAGTGCCACCGCTTCATTCCAAGGTCTCCATAGACACAAAACCATATTAGGACACATCCACGGGAGACTCCATTTCAACTGAGCCTCCTCGGTTGCTCCGCTGATCCAGCAGATCTAACCTGTCTTGTTGCTTGTAGAAAATTGGAATGGGAGGTGGGCTACCCAGCCATCCATCCATAGAACCCTGCTCGGAAATGTTGTCCTGGAGCCAACCAACAGTTCTCAATTGTCCTGCAGAAGAATCTTTGCAATTCGGAGCTTCTCACAACTCCCATCGTGGGAAAACCGAAATGGCCTCGTGATCGACCCCCCCTTCAAGAAGGGGCCATCAGGGACAGAATGTCCAACCTGAGCGATCGTCTGATCCTCGCCCTGACTTCAGATGCACGAGATCTCGATTCAGGTCTGGAGATTGTGCCTTCCATATCCTAACCCAGAATCCTAGGCCTAGCTTGGGTTCTCAGACTTCCGTCCTCAGACTACTGGCCCACAAGCCCTCCATTTGGCAATCCAGAACTACAATGCAGGACTCTGCCTGCCTTCCAGAAGAATATCATTGCCCTCTGGGGCTACCCAGAACCCGCAAATGAGGATCAACGGGACACGCCATTCGGCTGTAACCCAAATATATAGGCTGACCTGGGCACTAATGCCCTTTCGGGCATAGCCTGAGCCTGGACCTCCTGGCCCCACCGAGACAGTAGGCCGCACACTGAGCACATCGGACCCGCCATGGCCTTAGATTGTCATCTCTTATCAAGCTCGGTTTTCAGGCTTCAGAACCTAGACCTTATCTCCAATAACGGCCCGGGTTTGAAAATAATGCAGAAATCAGAACTCTTTCCCCATGGCAAGAATACTTGTGGTTGGCATATGTCCAAGGTTCAGTGTAGTTGTAACCAAGGTGGCCCATGAGGCCCCGCCCATGCTCGCGGGCCACATTGGTCAAAAACACACAATGTGACCCTCAGCCTGAGCCCAGTCCTCAGTAAGGCCTCTCAGTGGCTGGAAGGAGAAACAGCATATTGGGCTTGCCATGCCCCTAGGCCCCAATTTTTAACCATAGTTCGTGTTGTCCCTTCACTCTTCCCCAGGGCTCTGCTTTGGAATTCCTCTTTTGGTGGGATACCTGAGGTAACAAAACTGAAAGGAGTCCTCCCATCCCAAAGATTGATGAAAAACAATTGGGATCGGGCCAAGTACACAGAGAGCAAGATTCGTCCATGGCCCATGAGGCCTCCCCAACATTCCACGGCCATCGCTGATAAAAAATCCAGAGACAAAAGCCTGAGCACGCACCTCAGACTCGCTCATTCTTATTATCCTGAAGAGTTGTTCAGATAAGAACTTACACGGCAATCGAATGCACCCAAAATATATAGTCTAACCTGGGCACTAATGCACTGTCTGAAAACCTGAGCCCGGACCTCGTGACCAGGACCCAGACAGCTGACCGCATACTGAGCACATCAGATCCGCCTTGGTCTTAGGTCATCATCTATTCCCTACCTCAGTTTTCAGGCATCAGAACCTAGACCTTATCTCCAATCACTGCCGAGCTGTGAATGTGATGCAGAAATCAAAACTCTTCCTTACCCATGGAAGAAACGTTGTGGTTGGCATGTTGTCCAACGTTCAGTGTAGGAGAAACGAGCATTCACCCTGAGGCCCCGCCCATTCTTGAGTGTGACGAGGGCATAAACACGCATTGTGACCCTCAGCTTGAGTCCTGTCCTCTAGTACGTCCTCTCAGTGGCTGGACCATTAGATGTCATAATGGGCTTGACATGTCCCTAGGCCCCAATTTTTAAACAGAATTCTGGTTGTCCACTCGCCCCTCCCCAGGGCTCTACTCTGGAATCCCTCATTTGGTGGGACACCTGAGGTTGAAAAACAAAACAATACAAATCAACAACAACAAACAACGGCCTTCTTCCATCCCACAGAATGACCCCAAACTCTTTGGACGGGGCCAAACCCCCAGAGATTAAGACTCGTCCATTTTCCATGAAGTTTCCCGGAAATTTCACGACCATGAGTGACACGATATCCAGAGACATAAACTTGAGCAAGAGCCTCACACTCGCCCTTTTTAATATTCCGAAGAGTTCTCCTCATGGTCTGTAGATCAGTCCTGCCATACCTATGACCCGAAACATAAGCCGAGTTTGTGTTTTCAGACAACTGTCCAAACAGCCTTGGCCTACACACCCTACATACTCAGGCCCCTGGAGCCAAACCTGACGACTGTGCTTGCCCTCTCCAAGGGAATTGTATGTGCCCACTCCAATGGCCACAACGCAACTATAGGATAAACCTCCAAAGTACCTGAGGCCATCCCAATATTTGTGGCTTCCCAGGATAAGCATGGGCAATCTGGGCACATCTGAGCACCTACCGGCACTCAGACCCATAGACTGTTGTGCCCAGAGTAAAAAGGAACGAACAGGCCCCTAGGGACTATCGGATTCATTGCTTTGGTTTCCAGGCATCTCTCCTAAGAGGCCTGGATTTCAATAACAGCATATGGCTATTTCTTGACTCACCCATCAGAACAAATCTCATCTACACATGAGAAACTTGCACGATGGAGCTGTGTGAAAGCCTCTCTTTAGGAGAACCCTTCAGGGCTTCAGTGCCACTGCTTCATTCCGAGGTCTCCATAGACACAAAATCATATTAGGACACATCCACGGGAGAGTCCATTTCAACTCAGCCTCCTCGGTTGCTCCCCCAGATCCAGCAGATCTAACCTGTCTTGTTGCTTAGAGACAATTGGAATGCGAGGGGGGCTGCCCAGCCATCAATCCTTAGAACCCTGCTCAGAATCGTTGTCCAGGAGCCAACCAACAGGTCTCAATTGTCCTGCAGTAGAATCTTTGCAGTTGCGAGCTTCTCACATCTCCCATCGTGGGAAAACCCCCATGGCCTCGTGATCCACCCCCCTTCAAGAAGGGGCCATCAGGGACAGAATGTCCAACCTGAACAATCGTCTCATCCTCACCCTGACTTCAGATGCACGAGATCTCGATTCAGGTCTGTAGATTGTGCCTGCCATATCCTCACCCAGAAACCTAGGCCTAGCTTTGGTTCTCAGACTTCCATCCTCAGACTACTGGCCCACAAGCCCGCCAGTTTGGCCATCCAGAAATACAATGCAGAACGCTGCCTGCCCTCCAGAAGAAAAACATTTCCCTCTGGGGCTACCCAGAAACCCCAAATGAGGATCAACGGGGCACGCCATTCGGCTGTACCCCAAATATATAGGCTGACTTGGGCACTAATGCCCTTTCTGACAAAGCGTGATCCTGGTCTTCTTGGCCCCACCGAGACAGCTGGCCGCACCCTGAGCACATCGGACCCGCCATGGCCTTAGGTCGTCATCTCTTCTCAACCTCGGTTTTCAGGCTTCAGAACCTAGACCTTATCTCCAATCACGGCCCGGGTTTGAAAATGATGCAGAAATCAGAACTCTTTCCCCATGGCAAGAAACCTTGTGGTTGGCATGTTGACCCAGGTTCAGTGTAGTTGAAACCAGTGTGGCCCATGAGGCCCCGCCCATGCTTGCGGGCCACATTGTTCACAAACACACATTGTGCCCCAGCCAGCGCCCTGTCCTCAGGTAAGGCCTCTCAGTGGCTGGATGGAGAGACAGCATATTGGGCTTTCCATGCCCCTAGGCCCCAATTTTTAACCATAGTTCGTGTTGTCCTTTCACTCTTCCCCAGGGCTCTGCTTTGGAATTCCTCTTTTGGTGGGACATCAAAGGTAACAAATCTGAAAGGAGTCCTCCCATCCCACAGATTGACGAAAGACAATTGGGATCGGGCAAGTCCACAGAGAGCAAGATTCTTCCATGGCCCATGATGCCTCCCCAACATTCCACGGCCATCGCTGATACAAAATCCAGAGACAAAAGCCTGAGCACATGTCTCAGACTCGCTCATTCTTCATATCCTGAAGAGTTCTTCAGATAAGAACCCACACGGCACTCAAATGCACCCAAAATATATAGCATAACCAGGGCACTAATGCACTGTCTGACAACCTGAGCCCGGAAATCGTGAACAACACCCCGGCAGCTGACCGCACACTGAGCACTTCAGACCCGCCATGGCCTTAGGTCATCATCTCTTCCCTACCTCAGTTTTCAGGCTTCAGAACCTAGACCTTATCTCCAATCACAGCCCAGCGGTGACTGTGATGCAGAATCAGAACACTTCCTTACCCATGGCAAGAAACCTTGTGGTTGGCATGTTGTCCAACGTTCAGTGTAGGAGAAACCAGCATGCACACTGTGTCCCCGCCCATTCTTGAGTGCGACGAGGTCATAAAAACGCATTGTGACCCTCTGCGTGATTCCTGTCCTCTAGTAGGTCCTCTCAGTGGCTGGACCATTAGGTGTCATAATGGGCTTGTCATGTCCCTAGCCCCCAATTTTTAACAGGATTTCTGGTTGTCCAGTCGCCCCTCCACAGGCCTCTACTCTGGAATCCCTCATTTTGTGGGAAACCTGTGGTTGAAAAACAAAACAAAACAAATCAACAACAACAGAAAAACGGACTTCTTCCATCCCACAAAATGACCCCAAACTCTTTGGACGGGGCCAAACCCCCAGAGAGTAAGACTCGTCCATTTTCCATGAAGTCACCTGGAAATTTCACGACCATGCGTGACACGATTCAGGAGATAAAAACTTGAGCAAGAGCCTCACAGTCGCCCTTTTTTAATATCCCGAAGAGTTCTCCTCATGGTCTGTAGATCAGTCCTGCCATACCTATGACCCGAAACATAAGCCGAGTTTGTGTTTTCAGAGAACTGTCCTAACAGCCCTGGCCTACACACCCTACAGTCTCAGGCCCTTGGAGCCAAACCTGACGACGGTGCTTTCCCTCTCCAAGGGAATTGTATGTGCCCATTCCAATGGCCACAACCCTACTAATAGGAAAAACCTCCAAAGTCCCTGAGGCCATTCCAATATTTGTGGCTTCCCAGGACAAACAGGGGAAATCTGGCCCCATCTGAGCACCTACCAGCACTCAGACCCGTAGACTGATGTGCCCAGAGGTAAAATGGAACGAACAGGCCCCTAGGCACCTATCGGATCCATTGCTTTGGTTTCCAGGCATCTCTCCTCAGAGGCCTGGTTTTCAATAAAAGCATATGGCTGTTTCTTGACTCACCCATCAGAACAAATCTCATCTACACATGGGAAACTTGCACGATGGAGCTGTGTGAAAGCCTCTCTTTAGGAGAACCCTTCAGGGCCCCAGTGCCACCGCTTCATCTAGGATCTCCATAGACAGGAAATCATATTAGGACACATCCACCGGAGAGTCCATTTCAACTCAGCCTCCTCGGTTGCTCTCCCAGATCCAGCAGATCTAAACTGACTTGTTGCGTGGAGACAATTGTAATGCGAGGTGGGCTACCCAGCCATCCATCATTAGAACCCTGCTCAGAATCGTAGTCCTGGAGCCAACCAACAGGTCTCAATTGTCCTGCAGAAGAATCTTTGCAGTTGGGAGCTTCTCACAACTCCCATCATGGGAAAAACCCCATGGCTTCGAGATCCACACCCCTTCAAGAAGGGGCCATCAGGGACAGAATGTCCAACCTGAGCGATCGTCTGATCCTCGACCTGACTTCAGTTGCACGAGATCTCGATTCAGGTCTGTAGATTTTGCCTACCATATCCTCACCCAGAAACCTAGGCCTAGCTTGGTTCCTCAGACATCCGTCCACAGACTACTGGCCCACAAGCCCTCCATTTAGCAATCCAGAACTACAATGCAGCACTCTGCCTGCCCTCCAGAAGAAAAACATTGCCTTCTGGGGCTACACAGAAACCCCAAGTGAGGATCAACGTGGCACGCCATTCGGCTGTACCCCAAATATATAGGCTGACCTGGGCACTAATGCCCTTTCTGACATAGCCTGAGCCTGGACCTCCAGGCCCCACCGAGACAGTAGGCCGCACACTGAGCACATCGGAACAGCCATGACCTTAGATCGTCATCTCTTATCAACCTCGGTTTTCCGGCTTCAGAACCTAGACCTTATCTCCAATCATGGCCTGGGTTTGAAAATGATGCAGAAATCAGAACTCTTTCCCCATGGCAAGAAACCTTGTGGTTGGCATGTTGTCCAAGGTTCAGTGTAGTTGTAACCAGTGTGGCCCATGAGGCCCCGCCCATGCTTTTGGCCACATTGGTCACAAACACACATTGTGACCCTCAGCCTGAGCCCAGTCCTCAGGTAAGGCCTCTCAGTGGCTGGATGGAGAGACAGCATATTGGGCTTGCCATGCCCTTAGGCCCCAATTTTTATCCATAGTTCGGGTTGTCCCTTCACTATTCCCCTGGGCTCTACTTTGGAATTCCTCTTTTGGTGGGACACCTGAGGTAACAAACCTGAAAGGAGTCCTCCCATCCCACAGATTGACGTAAAACAATTGGGATCGGGCCAAGTACACAGAGAGCAAGATTCGTCCATGGCCCATGAGGCCTCCCCAACATTCCACGGACATCGCTGATACAAAATCCAGAGAGAAAATCCTGAGCACGCGCCTCAGACTCGCTCATTCTTCATATCATGAAGAGTTGTTCAGATAAGAACTTGCACGGCACTCGAATGCACCCAAAATATATAGTCTAACCTGGGCACTAATGCACTGTCTGACAACCTGAGCCCTGACCTCGTGACCAACACCCAGACACCTGACCTCACACTGAGCACATCAGACCCGCCATGGCCTTAGGTCATCATCTCATCCCTACCTGAGTTTTCAGGCTTCAGAACCTAGACCTTATCTCCATTAACTGCCCAGGGGAGACTGTGATGCAGAATCAGAACTCTTCCTTATCCATGGCAAGAAACCTTGTGGTTGGCATGCTGTCCAACATTCAGGGTACGAGAAACCGGCATTCACCCTGAGGCCCCGCCCATTCTTGAGTGCGACGAGGGCATAAACACGCATTGGGACCCCAGCGTGAGTCCTGTCCTCTAGTACGTCCTCTCAGTGGCTGGACCATTAGATGTCATAATGGGATTGACATGTCCCTAGGCCCCAATTTTTAACCAGATTTCTGGTTGTCCAGTCGCCCCTCCCCAGGGCTCTACTCTGGAATCCCTCATTTGGTGGGACACCTGAGGTTGAAAAACAAAACAAAACAAATCAACAACAACAGAGCAACGGACTTCTTCCATCCCACAGAATGACCCAAAACTCTTTGGACAGGGCCAAACCCCCAGAGTAAGACTCGCCCATTTCCCATGAAGTCACCCGGAAAAATCACGACCATGATTGACACGATATCCAGAGACAAAAGTTGAGCAGTGCCTCACACTCTCCCTTTTTTCATATCCCGAAGAGTTCTCCTCATGGTCTGTAGATCAGTTCTGCCATATTGTGACCCAAAACATAAGCCGAGTTTGTGTTCAGACAACTGTCCAAACAGCCCTGGCCTACACACCCTACAGTCTCAGGCCCCTGGAGCCAAACCTGACGAATGTGATTGCCCTCTCCAAGGGAATTGTATCTGCCCATTCCAATGGCCACAACCCACCTAAGAGTATAAACCTCCAAAGTCCCTGAGGCCATCCCAATATTTGTGGCTTCCCAGGACAAATGGGGTAATCTGGGCTCATCAGAGCACATACCGGCACTGAGACCCATAGCCTGATGTCCCCAGAGGTAAAAAGGAACGAACAGGCCCCTAGGCACCTATCGGTTCCATTGCTTTGGTTTCCATGCATCTCTCCTCAGAGGCCTGGATTTCAATAACAGCTTATGGCTGTTTTTTGTCTCACCCATCAGAGTGTCCTTTTCAACTCAGCCTCCTCGGTTGCTCCCACAGATCCAGCAGATCTAACCTGACTTGTTGCTTGGAGACAATTGAATGCGAGGTGGGCTACCCAGCCAGCCATCCTTAAGCCCTGCTCGGATTCGTTGTCCTGGAGCCAATCAACAGGTCTCAATTGTCCTGAAGAACCATCTTTGCAGTTGGAAGCTTCTCACAACTCCCATCGTGGGAAAACACCCATGGCCTCGTGATCCACCCCCTCTTCAAGAAGGGGCCATCAGCGACAGAATTTCAAACCTGAGCGATCATCTGATCCTCGCCCTGAGTGCAGATGCACGATATCTCGATCAGGTCTGTAGACTGTGCCTGCCATATCCTCACCCAGAAACCTATGCCTAGCTTGGGTTCTCAGACTTCCGTCCTCAGACGTCTGGCCCACAAGCCCTCCAGTTTGGCAATCCAGAACTACAATGCAGCACTCTGCCTGCCTTCCAGAAGAAAAACATTGCCCTCTGGGGCTACCCAGAAACCCCAAATGAGGATCAACCTGCACGCCATTCGGCTGTACCCCAAATATATAGGCTGACCTGGGAACTAATGCTCTTTCTGACACGGCCTGAGCCTGTACCTCCTGGCCCCACCCAGGCAGCTGGCCGCACAATGAGCACATCGGACCCACCATGGCCTTAGGGCCTTAGGTGGTCATCTCTTCTCAACCTCAATTTTCAGGCTTCAGAACTTAGACCTTATCTACAATCACGGCCCGGGTTTGAAAATGTAGCAGAAATCAGAACTCTTTCCCCATGGAAAGAAACCTTGTGGTTGGCATGTTGTCCAAGGTACACTGTCGTTGAAACCAGTGTGGCCAAAGAGGCCCCGCCCATGCTTGCAGGCCACATTGGTCACAAACACACATTGTGACCCTCAGCCTGAGCCCAGTCCTCAGGTAAGGCCTCTCAGTGGCTGGATGGAGAGACAGCATATTGGGCTTGCCATGCCCCTAGGCTCCAATTTTTAACCATACTTCGGGTTTTCCCTTCACTCTTCCCCAGGGCTCTGCTTTGGAATTCCTCTTTTGGTGGGACACCTGAGGTAACAAACCTGAAAGGAGTCCTCCCATCCCACATATTGAGGAAAAACAATTGGGATCGGGCCAAGTACACAGAGAGCAAGATTCGTCCACGGCCCATGAGGCCTCCCCAACATTCCACGGCCATCGCTGATACGAAATCCAAGGACAAAAGGCTGAGCGCGCGCCTCAGATTCGCTCATTCTTCATATCCTGAAGAGTTCTTCAGATAAGAACCTACATGACACTCGATGCACCCAAAATATATAGTCTAACCTGGGCACTAATGCACTGTCTGACAACCTGAGCCCGGACCTCGTGATCAACACCCAGACAGCTGACCGCACACTGTGCACATCAAACCCGCCATGGCCTTAGGTCATCATCTCTTCCCTACATCAGTTTTCAGGCTTCAGAACCTAGACCTTATCTCCAATCACTGCCCAGCGGTGACTTTGATGCAGAAATCAGAACTCTTCCTTACCCATGGCAAGAAACCTTGTGGTTGGCATGCTGTCCAACGTTCAGTGAAGGAGAAACCAGCATTCACCCTGAGGCCCCTCCCATTCTTGAGTGCGACGAGGGCATAAACACGCATTGTGACCCTCAGCGTGAGTCCTGTCCTCTTGTACGTCCTCTCAGTGGCTCGACCATTAGATGTCATAATGGGCTTTACATGTCCCTAGGCCCCAATTTTTAACCAGATTTCTGGTTGTCCAGTCGCCCCTCCCCAGGGCTCTACTCTGGAATCCCTCATTTGGTGGGACACCTGAGGTTGAAAAACAAAACAAAACAAATCAACAACAGAGCAAAGGACTTCTTCCATCCCACAGAATGACCCCAAACTCTTTGGACGGGGCCAACCCCCAGAGAGTAAGACTCGCCCATTTCCCATGAAGTCACCCGGAAAAATCACGACCATGATTGACACGATATCCAGAGACAAAAGTTGAGCAGTGCCTCACACTCGCCCTTTTTTTATATCTCGAAGAGTTCTCCTCATGGTCTGTAGATCAGTTCTGCCATATTGTGACCCAAAACATAAGCCGAGTTTGTTTTTTCAGACAACTGTCCAAACAGCCCTGGCCTACACACCCTACAGTCTCAGACCCCTGGAGCCAAACCTGACGATGTGATTGCCCTCTCCAAGGGAATTGTATCTGCCCATTCCAATGGCCACAACCCCCCTAAGAGTATAAACCTCCAAAGTCCCTGAGGCCATCCCAATATTTGTGGCTTCCCAGGACAAATGGGGTAATCTGGGCTCATCTGAGCACATACCGGCACTGAGACCCGTAGCCTGATGTCCCCAGAGGTAAAAAGGAACGAACAGGCCCCTAGGCACCTATCGGTTCCTTTGCTTTGGTTTCCAGGCATCTCTCCTCAGAGGCCTGGATTTAAATAACAGCTTATGGCTGTTTCTTGTCTTACCCATCAGAGTGTCCATTTCAACTCAGCCTCCTTGGTTGCTCCCACAGATCCAGCAGATCTAACCTGACTTGTTGCTTGGAGACATTGAATGCGAGGTGGGCTACCCAGCCAGCCATCCTTAAACCCTGCTCGGATTCGTTGTCCTGGAGCCAATCAACAGGTCTCAATTGTCCTGAAGAACCATCTTTGCAGTTGGAAGCTTCTCACAACTCCCATCGTGGGAAAACACCCATGGCCTCGTGATCCACCCTCCCTTCAAGAAGGGGCCATCAGCGACAGAATTTCAAACCTGAGCGATCGTCTGATCCTCGCCCTGACTGCAGATGCACGATATCTCGATCAGGTCTGTAGACTGTGCCTGCGATATCCTCACGCAGAAAACTAGGCCTAGCTTGGGTTCTCGGATTTCCGTCTTCAGACGTCTGGCCCACAAGCCCTCCAGTTTGGCAATCCAGAACTACAATGCAGCACTCTGCCTGCCTTCCTGAAGAAAAACATTGCCTCTGGGGCTACCCAAAAACCCCAAATGAGGATCAACCTGCACGCCATTCGGCTGTACCCCAAATATATAGGCTGACCTTGGAACTAATGCTCTTTCTGACACGGCCTGAGCCTGTACCTCCTGGCCCCACCCAGGCAGCTGGCCGCACAATGAGCACATCGGACCCACCATGGCCTTAGGTGGTCATCTCTTCTCAACCTCGATTTTCAGGCTTCAGAACTTAGACCTTATCTACAATCACGGCCCGGGTTTGAAAATGTAGCAGAAATCAGAACTCTTTCCCCATGGAAAGAAACCTTGTGGTTGGCATGTTGTCCAAGGTTCAGTGTCGTTGAAACCAGTGTGGCCCAAGAGGCCCCGCCCATGCTTGCGGGCCACATTGGTCACAAACACACATTGTGACCCTCAGCCTGAGCCCAGTCCTCAGGTAAGGCCTCTCAGTGGCTGGATGGAGAGACAGCATATTGGGCTTGCCATGCCCCTAGGCCCCAATTTTTTTAACCATAGTTCGGGTTTTCCCTTCACTCTTCCCCAGGGCTCTGCTTTGGAATTCCTCTTTTGGTGGGACACCTGAGGTAACAAACCTGAAAGGAGTCCTCCCATCCCACATATTGAGGAAAAACAATTGGGATCGGGCCAAGTCCACAGAGAGCAAGATTCGTCCACGGCCCATGAGGCCTCCCCAACATTCCACGGCCATCGCTGATACGAAATCCAAGGACAAAAGGCTGAGCACGCGCCTCAGACTGGCTCATTTTTAATATCCTGAGGAGTTCTTCAGATAAGAACCTACACGGCACTTGAATGCACCCGAAATATATAGTCTAACCTGGGCACTAATGCACTGTCTGACAACCTGAGCCCGGACCTCGTGACCAACACCCAGACAGCTGACCGCACACTGAGCACATCAGACCCGCCATGGCGTAATATCATCATCTCTTCCCTACCTCAGTTTTCAGGCTTCAGAACCTAGACCTTATCTCCAATCACTGCCCAGGGGTGACTGTGATGCAGAAATCAGAACTCTTCCTTACTCATGGCAAGGAACCTTGTGGTCGGCATGTTGTCCAACGTTCAGTGTAGGAGAAACCAGCATTCACCCTGAGGCCCCGCCCATTCTTGAGTGCGACGAGGGCATAAACACGCATTGTGACCCTCAGCGTGAGTCCTGTCCTCTAGTACGTCCTCTCAGTGGCTCGAACATTAGATGTCATAATGGGCTTGACATGTCCCTAGGCCCCAATTTTTAACCAGATTTCTGGTTGTCCAGTCGACCCTCGCCAGGGCTCGACTCTGGAATCCCTCATTTGTTGGGACACCTGAGGTTGAAAAAAAAACAAAACAAATCATCAACAACAGAACAACGGACTTCTTCCATCCCACAGAATGACCCCAAACTCTTTGGACGGGGCCAAACCCCTAGAGTGTAAGACTCGTCCATTTCCCATGAAGTCACCCGGAAATTTCACGACCATGAGTGACACGATATCCAGAGACAGAATGTTGAGCAAGAGCCTCACACTCGCCCTTTTTTCATATCCCGAAGAGTTCTCCTCATGGTCTGTAGATCAGTCCTGCCATACCTATGACCCGAAACATAAGCCGAGTTTGTGTTTTCAGACAACTGTCCAAACAGCCCTGGCCTACACACCCTATAGGCTCAGGCCCCTGGAGCCAAACCTGACGACTGTGCTAGCCCTCTCCAAGGGAATTGTATGTGCCCATTCCAATGGCCACAACCCTACTCATAGGATAAACCTCCAAAGTCCCTGAGGCTATACCAATATTTGTGACTTCCCAGGACAAACAGGGGCAATCAGGGCCAATTGGAGCACCTACCGGCACTCAGAACCGTAGACTGATGTCCCCAGAGGTAAAAAGGAATGAACAGGCCCCTAGGCACCTATCGGTTCCATTGGTTTGGATTCCAGGCATCTCTCCTCAGAGGCCTGGATTTCAATAACAGCATATGGCTGTTTCTAGACTCACCCATCAGAGCAAATCTCATCTACACATGGGAAACTTGCACGATGGAGCTGTGTGAAAGCCTCTCTTTAGGAGAACCCTTCAGGGCCCCAGTGCCACCGCTTCATTCCAAGATCTCCATAGACACAAAATCATATTAGGACAAATCCACGGGAGAGTCCATTTCAACTCAGCCTCCTCGGTTGCTCCCACAGATCCAGCAGATCTAACCTGTCTTGTTGCTTGGAGACAATTGGAATGTCAGGTGGGCTACCCAGCCAATCCATCCTTAGAACCCTGCTCGGAAACGTTGTCCTGGAGCCAACCACAAGGACTCAACTGTCTTGCAGAAGAATCTTTGCAGTAGGGCCATCAGGGACAGAATCCAACCTGAGCGATCGTCTGATCCTCGCCCTGACTTCAGATGCTCGAGATCTCGATTCAGGTCTATAGATTGTGCCTGCCGTATCCTCACCCAGAAACCTAGGCCAAGCTTGGGTTCTCAGACTAACGTCCTCAGACTACTGGCCCACAAGCTCTCCAGTTTGGCAATCCAGAACTACAATGCAGCACTCGCCCGGCCCTCTAGAAGAAAAACATTGCCTTCTGGTGCTACCCTGAAACCCCAAATGAGGATCAAACTGCACGCCATTCGGCTGTACACCAAATATTTAGGCTGACCTGGGCACGAATGCCCTTTCTGACACAGCCTGAGCCTGGACCTCCTGGCCCCATCCAGACTGCTGGCCGCACACTGATCACATCGGACCCGCCATGGCCTTAGGTCGTCATCTCTTCTCAACCTCGATTTTCAGGCTTCAGAACCTAGACCTTATCTCCAAACACGGCCCGGTTTTGAAAATGATGCAGAAATCAGAACTCTTTCCCCATGGCAAGAAACCTTGTGGTTGGCATGTTGTCCAAGGTTCAGTGTCGTTGAAACCAGTGTGGCCCATGAGGCCCCGCCCGTACTAGCGGGCCTGATTCGTCACAAACACACATTGTGACCCTCAGCCTGAGCCCAGTCCTCAGGTAAGGCCTCTCAGTGGCTGGATGGAGAGACAGCATATTTGGCTTTCCATGCCCCTAGGCCCCAATTTTTCACCGTAGTTCGGGTTGTGTCGTCACTCTTCCCCAGGGCTCTGCTTTGGAATTCCTCTTTTGGGGGGACACCTGAGGTAACAAACCTGAAAGGAGTCCTCCCATCCCACAGATTGACGAAAAACAATTGGGATCGGGCCAAATCCACAGAGAGCAGGATTCGTCCATGGCCCATGAGGCCTCCCCAACATTCCACGGCCATCGCTGATACAAAATCCAGAGACAAAAGCCTGAGCACGCGCCTCAGACTCGCTCATTTTTAATATCCTGAAGAGTTCTTCAGATAAGAACCTACATGGCACCCGAATGCACCCAAAATATATAGTCTAACCTGGGCACTAATGCACTGTCTGACAACCTGAGCCCGGACCTCGTGACCAACACCCAGACAGCTGACCGCACACTGAGCACATCAGAACCGCCATGGCCTTAGGTCATCGTCTCTTCCCTACTTCAGTTTTCAGGCTTCAGAACCTAGACCTTATCTCCAATCACTGCCCAGGAGTGACTGAGATGCAGAAATCAGAACTCTTCCTGAAACATGGCAAGAAACCTTGTGGTCGGCATGTTGTCCAACGTTCAGTGTAGGAAAAACCAGCATTCACCCTGAGGCCCCGCCCCTTCTTGAGTGCGACGAGGACATAAACACGCATTGTGACCCTCAGCGTGAGTCCTGTTCTCTCGTACGTCCTCTCAGTGGCTGGACCATTAGATGTCATAATGGGCTTGACATGTCCCTAGGCCCCAATTTTTAACCAGATTTCTGGTTTTCCAGTCGCCCCTCCCCAGGGCTCTACTCTGGAATCCCTCATTTGGTGGGACACCTGAGGTTGAAAAACAAAACAAAACAAATCAACAACAACAGAACAACGGACTTCTTCCATCCCACAGAATGACGCCAAACTCTTTGGACGGGGCCAAACCCCCAGAGAGTAAGACTTGTCCATTTCCCATGAAGTCACTCGGAAATTCCTCGACCATGAGTGACACGATATCCAGAGACAAAAACTTGAGCAAGAGCCTCACACTCGCCCTTTTTTCATATCCCGAAGAGTTCTCCTCATGGTCTGTAGATCAGTCCTGCCATACCTATGACCCAGAACATAAGCCGAGTGTGTGTTTTCAGACAACTGTCCAAACAGCCGTGGCCTACACATCCTACAGGCTCATGCCCCTGGAGCCAAACCTGACGACTGTGCTTGCCCTCTCCAAGGGAATTGTACGTGCCCATTCCAATGGCCACAACCATACTAAGAGGATAAACCTCCAAGGTCCCTGAGGCCATCCCAATATTTGTGGTGTCCCAGGACAAACAGGGGCAATCTGGGCCCATCTGAGCACCTACCGGCACTCAGAACCGTAGACTGATGTCCCCAGAGGTAAAAAGGAACGAACAGGCCCCTAGGCACCTATCGGTTCCATTGGTTTGGCTTCCAGGCATCACTCCTCAGAGGCCTGGATTTCAATAACAGCATATGGCTGTTTCTTGAGTCACCCATCAGAACAAATCTCATCTACACATGGGAAACTTGCACGATGGAGCTGTGTGAAAGCCTCTCTTTAGGAGAACCCTTCAGGGCCCCAGTGCCACCGCTTCATTCCAAGGTCTCCATAGACACAAAATCATATTAGGACACATCCACGGGAGAGTCCATTTCAACTCAGCCTCCTCGGTGGCTTCGCTGATCCAGCAGATCTAACCTGTCTTGTTGCTTAGAGACAATTGAAATGCGAGGTGGGCTACCAAGCCATCCATCCTTAGAACCCTGCTCAGAATCGTTTTACTGGAGCCAACCAACAGGTCTCAATTGTCCTGCAGAAGAATCTTTGCAATTCTGAGCTTCTCACATCTCCCATCGTGGGAAAACCGTCATGGCCTCGTGATCCACCCCCCCCTCTTTAAGAAGGGGCCAAAAGGGACAGAATGTCCAACCTGAGCGATCATCTGATCCTCGCCTTGACTTCAGATGCACGAGATCTCGATTCAGGTCTGGAGATTGTGCCTGCCATGTCCTCACCCAGAATCCTAGGCCTAGATTGGGTTCTCAGACTTCCGTCCTCAGAATACTGACCCACAAGCCCTCCATTTGGCAATCCAGACTACAATGCAGCACTCTGCCTGCCCTCCAGAAGAAAAACATTGCCCTCTGGGGCTTCTCAGAAACCCCAAATGAGGATCAACCTGCACCCCATTCGGCTGTTCCCCAAATATATAGGCTGACCTGGGCACTAATGCCCTTTCTGACACAGCCTGAGCCTGGACCTCCTGGCCCCACCCAGAGAGCTGGCCGCACACTGAGCACATCGGACCCGCCATGGCCTTAGGTCGTCATCTCTTCTCAACCTCGGTTTTCAGGCTTCAGAACCTAGACCTTATCTCCAAACATGGCCCGGTTTTGAAAATGATGCAGAAATCAGAACTCTTTCCCCATGGCAAGAAACCTTGTGGTTGGCATGTTGTCCAAGGTTCAGTGTCGTTGAAACCAGTGTGGCCCATGAGGCCCCGCCCGTACTAGCGGGCCTGATTCGTCACAAACACACATTGTGACCCTCAGCCTGAGCCCAGTCCTCAGGTAAGGCCTCTCAGTGGCTGGATGGAGAGACAGCATATTTGGCTTTCCATGCCCCTAGGCCCCAATTTTTCACCGTAGTTCGGGTTGTGTCTTCGCTCTTCCCCAGGGCTCTGCTTTGGAATTCCTCTTTTGGGGGGACACCTGAGGTAACAAACATGACAGGATTCCTCCCATCCCACAGATTTACGAAAAACAATTGGGATCGGGCCATATCCACAGAGAGCAGGATTCGTCCATGGCCCATGAGGCCTCCCCAACATTCCACGGCGATCGCTGATACAAAATCCAGAGACAAAAGCCTGAGCAGGCGCCTAGACTCGCTCATTCCTAATATCTAGAGGAGTTCTTCAGATAAGAACCTACATGGCACCCGAATGCACCCAAAATATATAGTCTAACCAGGGCACTAATGCACTGTCTGACAACCTGAGCCCGGACCTCGTGACAAACACCCAGACAGCTGACCGCACACTGAGCACATCAGACCCGCCATGGCCTTAGGTCATCGTCTCTTCCCTACTTCAGTTTTCAGGCTTCAGAACCTAGACCATATCTCCAATCACTGCCCAGGAGTGACTGAGATGCAGAAATCAGAACTCTTCCTTACCCATGGCAAGAAACCTTGTGGTCGGCATGTTGTCCAACGTTCAGTGTAGGAAAAACCAGCATTCACCCTGAGGCCCCGCCCATTCTTGAGTGCGACGAGGGCATAAACACGCATTGTGACCCTCAGCGTGAGTCCTGTCCTCTAGTACGTCCTCTTAGTGGCTGGACCATTAGATGTCATAATGGGCTTGACATGTCCCTAGGCCCCAATTTTTAACCAGATTTCTGGTTTTCCAGTCGCCCCTCCCCAGGGCTCTACTCTGGAATCCCTCATTTGGTGGGACACCTGAGGTTGAAAAACAAAACAAAACAAATCAACAACAACAGAACAACGGACTTCTTCCATCCCACAGAATGACGCCAAACTCTTTGGACGGGGCCAAACCCCCAGAGAGTAAGACTTGTCCATTTCCCATGAAGTCACTCGGAAATTTCTCGACCATGAGTGACACGATATCCAGAGACAAAAACTTGAGCAAGAGCCTCACACTCGCCCTTTTTTCATATCCCGAAGAGTTCTCCTCATGGTCTGTAGATCAGTCGTGCCATACCTATGACCCAGAACATAAGCCGAGTGTGTGTTTTCAGACAACTGTCCAAACAGCCGTGGCCTACACATCCTACAGGCTCAGGCCCCTGGAGCCAAACCTGACGACTGTGCTTGCCCTCTCCAAGGGAATTGTACGTGCCCATTCCAATGGCCACAACCATACTAAGAGGATAAACCTCCAAGGTCCCTGAGGCCATCCCAATATTTGTGGTGTCCCAGGAGAAACAGGGGCAATCTGGGCCCATCTGAGCACCTACCGGCACTCAGACCTGTAGACTGATGTCCCCAGAGGTAAAAAGGAACGAACAGGCCCCTAGGCACCTATCGGTTCCATTGGTTTGGCTTCCAGGCATCACTCCTCAGAGGCCTGGATTTCAATAACAGCATATGGCTGTTTCTTGAGTCACCCATCAGAACAAATCTCATCTACACATGGGAAACTTGCACGATGGAGCTGTGTGAAAGCCTCTCTTTAGGAGAACCCTTCAGGGCCCCAGTGCCACCGCTTCATTCCAAGGTCTCCATAGACACAAAATCATATTAGGACACATCCACGGGAGAGTCCATTTCAACTCAGCCTCCTCGGTGGCTTCGCTGATCCAGCAGATCTAACCTGTCTTGTTGCTTAGAGACAATTGAAATGCGAGGTGGGCTACCAAGCCATCCATCCTTAGAACCCTGCTCGGAATCGTTTTCCTGGAGCCAACCAACAGGTCTCAATTGTCCTGCAGAAGAATCTTTGCAATTCTGAGCTTCTCACATCTCCCATCGTGGGGAAAACCGTCATGGCCTCGTGATCCACCCCCCCCCCCCCCTTTAAGAAGGGGCCAAAAGGGACAGAATGTCCAACCTGAGCGATCGTCTGATCCTCGCCCTGACTTCAGATGCACGAGATCTCGATTCAGGTCTGGAGATTGTGCCTGCCATGTCCTCACCCAGAATCCTAGGCCTAGATTGGGTTCTCAGACTTCCGTCCTCAGAATACTGACCCACAAGCCCTCCATTTGGCAATCCAGACTACAATGCAGCACTCTGCCTGCCCTCCAGAAGAAAAAAAACATTGCCCTCTGGGGCTTCTCAGAAACCCCAAATGAGGATCAACCTGCACCCCATTCGGCTGTTCCCCAAATATATAGGCTGACCTGGGCACTAATGCCCTTTCTGACACAGCCTGAGCCTGGACCTCCTGGCCCCACCCAGAGAGCTGGCCGCACACTGAGCACATCGGACCCGCCATGGCCTTAGGTCGTCATCTCTTCTCAACCTCGGTTTTCAGGCTTCAGAACCTAGACCTTATCTCCAAACACGGCCCGGTTTTGAAAATGATGCAGAAATCAGAACTCTTTCCCCATGGCAAGAAACCTTGTGGTTGGCATGTTGTCCAAGGTTCAGTGTCGTTGAAACCAGTGTGGCCCATGAGGCCCCGCCCGTACTAGCGGGCCTGATTCGTCACAAACACACATTGTGACCCTCAGCCTGAGCCCAGTCCTCAGGTAAGGCCTCTCAGTGGCTGGATGGAGAGACAGCATATTTGGCTTGCCATGCCCCTAGGCCCCAATTTTTCACCGTAGTTCGGGTTGTGTCGTCACTCTTCCCCAGGGCTCTGCTTTGGAATTCCTCTTTTGGGGGGACACCTGAGGTAACAAACATGAAAGGAGTCCTCCCATCCCACAGATTGACGAAAAACAATTGGGATCGGGCCAAATCCACAGAGAGCAGGATTCGTCCATGGCCCATGAGGCCTCCCCAACTTTCCACGGCCATCGCTGATACAAAATCCAGAGACAAAAGCCTGAGCAGGCCCCTCAGACTCGCTCATTCTTAATATCCTGAAGAGTTCTTCAGATAAGAACCTACATGGCACCCGAATGCACCCAAAATATATAGTCTAACCTGGGCACTAATGCACTGTCTGACAACCTGAGCCCGGACCTCGTGACAAACACCCAGACAGCTGACCGCACACTGAGCACATCAGACCCGCCATGGCCTTAGGTCATCGTCTCTTCCCT
Source organism: Mustela putorius furo (assembly GCF_011764305.1). Taxonomy (NCBI): domain Eukaryota; kingdom Metazoa; phylum Chordata; class Mammalia; order Carnivora; family Mustelidae; genus Mustela; species Mustela putorius. The sequence continues at coordinate 100,681 of NW_025421812.1, forward strand.
ACTTCAGTTTTCAGGCTTCAGAACCTAGACCTTATCTCCAATCACTGCCCAGGAGTGACTGAGATGCAGAAATCAGAACTCTTCCTTACCCATGGCAAGAAACCTTGTGGTCGGCATGTTGTCCAACGTTCAGTGTAGGAAAAACCAGCATTCACCCTGAGGCCCCGCCCATTCTCGAGTGCGACGAGGGCATAAACACGCATTGTGACCCTCAGCGTGAGTCCTGTCCTCTAGTACGTCCTCTCAGTGGCTGGACCATTAGATGTCATAATGGGCTTGACATGTCCCTAGGCCCCAATTTTTAACCAGATTTCTGGTTTTCCAGTCGCCCCTCCCCAGGGCTCTACTCCGGAATCCCTCCTTTGGTGGGACACCTGAGGTTGAAAAACAAAACAAAACAAATCAACAACAACAGAACAACGGACTTCTTCCATCCCACAGAATGACGCCAAACTCTTTGGACGGGGCCAAACCCCCAGAGAGTAAGACTTGTCCATTTCCCATGAAGTCACTCGGAAATTTCTCGACCATGAGTGACACGATATCCAGAGACAAAAACTTGAGCAAGAGCCTCACACTCGCCCTTTTTTCATATCCCGAAGAGTTCTCCTCATGGTCTGTAGATCAGTCCTGCCATACCTATGACCCAGAACATAAGCCGAGTGTGTGTTTTCAGACAACTGTCCAAACAGCCGTGGCCTACACATCCTACAGGCTCAGGCCCCTGGAGCCAAACCTGACGACTGTGCTTGCCCTCTCCAAGGGAATTGTATGTGCCCATTCCAATGGCCACAACCATACTAAGAGGATAAACCTCCAAGGTCCCTGAGGCCATCCCAATATTTGTGGTGTCCCAGGACAAACAGGGGCAATCTGGGCCCATCTGAGCACCTACCGGCACTCAGACCCGTAGACTGATGTCCCCAGAGGTAAAAAGGAACGAACAGGCCCCTAGGCACCTATCGGTTCCATTGGTTTGGCTTCCAGGCATCACTCCTCAGAGGCCTGGATTTCAATAACAGCATATGGCTGTTTCTTGACTCACCCATCAGAACAAATCTCATCTACACATGGGAAACTTGCACGATGGAGCTGTGTGAAAGCCTCTCTTTAGGAGAACCCTTCAGGGCCCCAGTGCCACCGCTTCATTCCAAGGTCTCCATAGACACAAAATCATATTAGGACACATCCACGGGAGAGTCCATTTCAACTCAGCCTCCTCGGTGGCTTCGCTGATCCAGCAGATCTAACCTGTCTTGTTGCTTAGAGACAATTGAAATGCGAGGTGGGCTACCAAGCCATCCATCCTTAGAACCCTGCTCGGAATCGTTTTCCTGGAGCCAACCAACAGGTCTCAATTGTCCTGCAGAAGAATCTTTGCAATTCTGAGCTTCTCACATCTCCCATCGTGGGAAAACCGTCATGGCCTCGTGATCCACCCCCCCCCTCTTTAAGAAGGGGCCAAAAGGGACAGAATGTCCAACCTGAGCGATCGTCTGATCCTCGCCCTGACTTCAGATGCACGAGATCTCGATTCAGGTCTGGAGATTGTGCCTGCCATGTCCTCACCCAGAATCCTAGGCCTAGATTGGGTTCTCAGACTTCCGTCCTCAGAATACTGACCCACAAGCCCTCCATTTGGCAATCCAGACTACAATGCAGCACTCTGCCTGCCCTCCAGAAGAAAAACATTGCCCTCTGGGGCTTCTCAGAAACCCCAAATGAGGATCAACCTGCACCCCATTCGGCTGTTCCCCAAATATATAGGCTGACCTGGGCACTAATGCCCTTTCTGACACAGCCTGAGCCTGGACCTCCTGGCCCCACCCAGAGAGCTGGCCGCACACTGAGCACATCGGACCCGCCATGGCCTTAGGTCGTCATCTCTTCTCAACCTCGGTTTTCAGGCTTCAGAACCTAGACCTTATCTCCAAACACGGCCCGGTTTTGGAAATGATGCAGAAATCAGAACTCTTTCCCCATGGCAAGAAACCTTGTGGTTGGCATGTTGTCCAAGGTTCAGTGTCGTTGAAACCAGTGTGGCCCATGAGGCCCCGCCCGTACTAGCGGGCCTGATTCGTCACAAACACACATTGTGACCCTCAGCCTGAGCCCAGTCCTCAGGTAAGGCCTCTCAGTGGCTGGATGGAGAGACAGCATATTTGGCTTTCCATGCCCCTAGGCCCCAATTTTTCACCGTAGTTCGGGTTGTGTCTTCACTCTTCCCCAGGGCTCTGCTTTGGAATTCCTCTTTTGGGGGGACACCTGAGGTAACAAACATGACAGGATTCCTCCCATCCCACAGATTGACGAAAAACAATTGGGATTGGGCCAAATCCACAGAGAGCAGGATTCGTCCATGGCCCATGAGGCCTCCCCAACATTCCACGGCGATCGCTGATACAAAATCCAGAGACAAAAGCCTGAGCACGCGCCTAGACTCGCTCATTCTTAATATCTTGAAGAGTTCTTCAGATAAGAACCTACATGGCACCCGAATGCACCCAAAATATATAGTCTAACCTGGGCACTAATGCACTGTCTGACAACCTGAGCCCGGACCTCGTGACAAACACCCAGACAGCTGACCGCACACTGAGCACATCAGACCCGCCATGGCCTTAGGTCATCGTCTCTTCCCTACTTCAGTTTTCAGGCTTCAGAACCTAGACCTTATCTCCAATCACTGCCCAGGAGTGACTGAGATGCAGAAATCAGAACTCTTCCTTACCCATGGCAAGAAACCTTGTGGTCGGCATGTTGTCCAACGTTCAGTGTAGGAAAAACCAGCATTCACCCTGAGGCCCCGCCCATTCTTGAGTGCGACGAGGGCATAAACACGCATTGTGACCCTCAGCGTGAGTCCTGTCCTCTAGTACGTCCTCTCAGTGGCTGGACCATTAGATGTCATAATGGGCTTGACATGTCCCTAGGCCCCAATTTTTAACCAGATTTCTGGTTTTCCAGTCGCCCCTCCCCAGGGCTCTACTCTGGAATCCCTCATTTGGTGGGACACCTGAGGTTGAAAAACAAAACAAAACAAATCAACAACAACAGAACAACGGACTTCTTCCATCCCACAGAATGACGCCAAACTCTTTGGACGGGGCCAAACCCCCAGAGAGTAAGACTTGTCCATTTCCCATGAAGTCACTCGGAAATTTCTCGACCATGAGTGACACGATATCCAGAGACAAAAACTTGAGCAAGAGCCTCACACTCGCCCTTTTTTCATATCCCGAAGAGTTCTCCTCATGGTCTGTAGATCAGTCCTGCCATACCTATGACCCAGAACATAAGCCGAGTGTGTGTTTTCAGACAACTGTCCAAACAGCCGTGGCCTACACATCCTACAGGCTCAGGCCCCTGGAGCCAAACCTGACGACTGTGCTTGCCCTCTCCAAGGGAATTGTATGTGCCCATTCCAATGGCCACAACCATACTAAGAGGATAAACCTCCAAGGTCCCTGAGGCCATCCCAATATTTGTGGTGTCCCAGGACAAACAGGGGCAATCTGGGCCCATCTGAGCACCTACCGGCACTCAGACCCGTAGACTGATGTCCCCAGAGGTAAAAAGGAACGAACAGGCCCCTAGGCACCTATCGGTTCCATTGGTTTGGCTTCCAGGCATCACTCCTCAGAGGCCTGGATTTCAATAACAGCATATGGCTGTTTTCTTGACTCACCCATCAGAACAAATCTCATCTACACATGGGAAACTTGCACGATGGAGCTGTGTGAAAGCCTCTCTTTAGGAGAACCCTTCAGGGCCCCAGTGCCACCGCTTCATTCCAAGGTCTCCATAGACACAAAATCATATTAGGACACATCCACGGGAGAGTCCATTTCAACTCAGCCTCCTCGGTGGCTTCGCTGATCCAGCAGATCTAACCTGTCTTGTTGCTTAGAGACAATTGAAATGCGAGGTGGGCTACCAAGCCATCCATCCTTAGAACCCTGCTCGGAATCGTTTTCCTGGAGCCAACCAACAGGTCTCAATTGTCCTGCAGAAGAATCTTTGCAATTCTGAGCTTCTCACATCTCCCATCGTGGGAAAACCGTCATGGCCTCGTGATCCACCCCCCCCCTTTAAGAAGGGGCCAAAAGGGACAGAATGTCCAACCTGAGCGATCGTCTGATCCTCGCCCTGACTTCAGATGCACGAGATCTCGATTCAGGTCTGGAGATTGTGCCTGCCATGTCCTCACCCAGAATCCTAGGCCTAGATTGGGTTCTCAGACTTCCGTCCTCAGAATACTGACCCACAAGCCCTCCATTTGGCAATCCAGACTACAGTCCAGCACTCTGCCTGCCCTCCAGAAGAAAAAACATTGCCCTCTGGGGCTTCTCAGAAACCCCAAATGAGGATCAACCTGCACCCCATTCGGCTGTTCCCCAAATATATAGGCTGACCTGGGCACTAATGCCCTTTCTGACACAGCCTGAGCCTGGACCTCCTGGCCCCACCCAGAGAGCTGGCCGCACACTGAGCACATCGGACCCGCCATGGCCTTAGGTCGTCATCTCTTCTCAACCTCGGTTTTCAGGCTTCAGAACCTAGACCTTATCTCCAAACACGGCCCGGTTTTGAAAATGATGCAGAAATCAGAACTCATTCCCCATGGCAAGAAACCTTGTGGTTGGCATGTTGTCCAAGGTTCAGTGTCGTTGAAACCAGTGTGGCCCATGAGGCCCCGCCCGTACTAGCGGGCCTGATTCGTCACAAACACACATTGTGACCCTCAGCCTGAGCCCAGTCCTCAGGTAAGGCCTCTCAGTGGCTGGATGGAGAGACAGCATATTTGGCTTGCCATGCCCCTAGGCCCCAATTTTTCACCGTAGTTCGGGTTGTGTCTTCACTCTTCCCCAGGGCTCTGCTTTGGAATTCCTCTTTTGGGGGGACACCTGAGGTAACAAACATGACAGGATTCCTCCCATCCCACAGATTGACGAAAAACAATTGGGATTGGGCCAAATCCACAGAGAGCAGGATTCGTCCATGGCCCATGAGGCCTCCCCAACATTCCACGGCCATCGCTGATACAAAATCCAGAGACAAAAGCCTGAGCACGCGCCTAGACTCGCTCATTATTAATATCTTGAAGAGTTCTTCAGATAAGAACCTACATGGCACCCGAATGCACCCAAAATATATAGTCTAACCTGGGCACTAATGCACTGTCTGACAACCTGAGCCCGGACCTCGTGACAAACACCCAGACAGCTGACCGCACACTGAGCACATCAGACCCGCCATGGCCTTAGGTCATCGTCTCTTCCCTACTTCAGTTTTCAGGCTTCAGAACCTAGACCTTATCTCCAATCACTGCCCAGGAGTGACTGAGATGCAGAAATCAGAACTCTTCCTTACCCATGGCAAGAAACCTTGTGGTCGGCATGTTGTCCAACGTTCAGTGTAGGAAAAAACCAGCATTCACCCTGAGGCCCCGCCCATTCTTGAGTGCGACGAGGGCATAAACACGCATTGTGACCCTCAGCGTGAGTCCTGTCCTCTAGTACGTCCTCTCAGTGGCTGGACCATTAGATGTCATAATGGGCTTGACATGTCCCTAGGCCCCAATTTTTAACCAGATTTCTGGTTTTCCAGTCGCCCCTCCCCAGGGCTCTACTCTGGAATCCCTCATTTGGTGGGACACCTGAGGTTGAAAAACAAAACAAAACAAATCAACAACAACAGAACAACGGACTTCTTCCATCCCACAGAATGACGCCAAACTCTTTGGACGGGGCCAAACCCCCAGAGAGTAAGACTTGTCCATTTCCCATGAAGTCACTCGGAAATTTCTCGACCATGAGTGACACGATATCCAGAGACAAAAACTTGAGCAAGAGCCTCACACTCGCCCTTTTTTCATATCCCGAAGAGTTCTCCTCATGGTCTGTAGATCAGTCCTGCCATACCTATGACCCAGAACATAAGCCGAGTGTGTGTTTTCAGACAACTGTCCAAACAGCCGTGGCCTACACATCCTACAGGCTCAGGCCCCTGGAGCCAAACCTGACGACTGTGCTTGCCCTCTCCAAGGGAATTGTATGTGCCCATTCCAATGGCCACAACCATACTAAGAGGATAAACCTCCAAGGTCCCTGAGGCCATCCCAATATTTGTGGTGTCCCAGGACAAACAGGGGCAATCTGGGCCCATCTGAGCACCTACCGGCACTCAGACCCGTAGACTGATGTCCCCAGAGGTAAAAAGGAACGAACAGGCCCCTAGGCACCTATCGGTTCCATTGGTTTGGCTTCCAGGCATCACTCCTCAGAGGCCTGGATTTCAATAACAGCATATGGCTGTTTCTTGACTCACCCATCAGAACAAATCTCATCTACACATGGGAAACTTGCACGATGGAGCTGTGTGAAAGCCTCTCTTTAGGAGAACCCTTCAGGGCCCCAGTGCCACCGCTTCATTCCAAGGTCTCCATAGACACAAAATCATATTAGGACACATCCACGGGAGAGTCCATTTCAACTCAGCCTCCTCGGTGGCTTCGCTGATCCAGCAGATCTAACCTGTCTTGTTGCTTAGAGACAATTGAAATGCGAGGTGGGCTACCAAGCCATCCATCCTTAGAAACCTGCTCAGAATCGTTTTCCTGGAGCCAACCAACAGGTCTCAATTGTCCTGCAGAAGAATCTTTGCAATTCTGAGCTTCTCACATCTCCCATCGTGGGAAAAACCGTCATGGCCTCGTGATCCCCCCCCCCCCCTTTAAGAAGGGGCCAAAAGGGACAGAATGTCCAACCTGAGCGATCGTCTGATCCTCGCCCTGACTTCAGATGCACGAGATCTCGATTCAGGTCTGGAGATTGTGCCTGCCATGTCCTCACCCAGAATCCTAGGCCTAGATTGGGTTCTCAGACTTCCGTCCTCAGAATACTGACCCACAAGCCCTCCATTTGGCAATCCAGACTACAATGCAGCACTCTGCCTGCCCTCCAGAAGAAAAAACATTGCCCTCTGGGGCTTCTCAGAAACCCCAAATGAGGATCAACCTGCACCCCATTCGGCTGTTCCCCAAATATATATAGGCTGACCTGGGCACTAATGCCCTTTCTGACACAGCCTGAGCCTGGACCTCCTGGCCCCACCCAGAGAGCTGGCCGCACACTGAGCACATCGGACCCGCCATGGCCTTAGGTCGTCATCTCTTCTCAACCTCGGTTTTTCAGGCTTCAGAACCTAGACCTTATCTCCAAACACGGCCCGTTTTTGGAAATGATGCAGAAATCAGAACTCTTTCCCCATGGCAAGAAAACCTTGTGGTTGGCATGTTGTCCAAGGTTCAGTGTCGTTGAAACCAGTGTGGCCCATGAGGCCCCGCCCGTACTAGCGGGCCTGATTCGTCACAAACACACATTGTGACCCTCAGCCTGAGCCCAGTCCTCACGTAAGGCCTCTCAGTGGCTGGATGGAGAGACAGCATATTTGGCTTTCCATGCCCCTAGGCCCCAATTTTTCACCGTAGTTCGGGTTGTGTCTTCACTCTTCCCCAGGGCTCTGCTTTGGAATTCCTCTTTTGGGGGGACACCTGAGGTAACAAACATGACAGGATTCCTCCCATCCCACAGATTGACGAAAAACAATTGGGATCGGGCCAAATCCACAGAGAGCAGGATTCGTCCATGGCCCATGAGGCCTCCCCAACATTCCACGGCGATCGCTGATACAAAATCCAGAGACAAAAGCCTGAGCACGCGCCTCACACTCGCTCATTCTTAATATCTTGAAGAGTTCTTCAGATAAGAACCTACATGGCACCCGAATGCACCCAAAATATATAGTCTAACCAGGGCACTAATGCACTGTCTGACAACCTGAGCCCGGACCTCGTGACAAACACCCAGACAGCTGACCGCACACTGAGCACATCAGACCCGCCATGGCCTTAGGTCATCGTCTCTTCCCTACTTCAGTTTTCAGGCTTCAGAACCTAGACCTTATCTCCAATCACTGCCCAGGAGTGACTGAGATGCAGAAATCAGAACTCTTCCTTACCCATGGCAAGAAACCTTGTGGTCGGCATGTTGTCCAACGTTCAGTGTAGGAAAAAACCAGCATTCACCCTGAGGCCCCGCCCATTCTTGAGTGCGACGAGGGCATAAACACGCATTGTGACCCTCAGCGTGAGTCCTGTCCTCTAGTACGTCCTCTCAGTGGCTGGACCATTAGATGTCATAATGGGCTTGACATGTCCCTAGGCCCCAATTTTTAACCAGATTTCTGGTTTTCCAGTCGCCCCTCCCCAGGGCTCTACTCTGGAATCCCTCATTTGGTGGGACACCTGAGGTTGAAAAACAAAACAAAACACAAATCAACAACAACAGAACAACGGACTTCTTCCATCCCACAGAATGACGCCAAACTCTTTGGACGGGGCCAAACCCCCAGAGAGTAAGACTTGTCCATTTCCCATGAAGTCACTCGGAAATTTCTCGACCATGAGTGACACGATATCCAGAGACAAAAACTTGAGCAAGAGCCTCACACTCGCCCTTTTTTTCATATCCCGAAGAGTTCTCCTCATGGTCTGTAGATCAGTCCTGCCATACCTATGACCCAGAACATAAGCCGAGTGTGTGTTTTCAGACAACTGGCCAAACAGCCGTGGCCTACACATCCTACAGGCTCAGGCCCCTGGAGCCAAACCTGACGACTGTGCTTGCCCTCTCCAAGGGAATTGTATGTGCCCATTCCAATGGCCACAACCATACTAAGAGGATAAACCTCCAAGGTCCCTGAGGCCATCCCAATATTTGTGGTGTCCCAGGACAAACAGGGGCAATCTGGGCCCATCTGAGCACCTACCGGCACTCAGACCCGTAGACTGATGTCCCCAGAGGTAAAAAGGAACGAACAGGCCCCTAGGCACCTATCGGTTCCATTGGTTTGGCTTCCAGGCATCACTCCTCAGAGGCCTGGATTTCAATAACAGCATATGGCTGTTTCTTGACTCACCCATCAGAACAAATCTCATCTACACATGGGAAACTTGCACGATGGAGCTGTGTGAAAGCCTCTCTTTAGGAGAACCCTTCAGGGCCCCCGTGCCACCGCTTCATTCCAAGGTCTCCATAGACACAAAATCATATTAGGACACATCCACGGGAGAGTCCATTTCAACTCAGCCTCCTCGGTGGCTTCGCTGATCCAGCAGATCTAACCTGTCTTGTTGCTTAGAGACAATTGAAATGCGAGGTGGGCTACCAAGCCATCCATCCTTAGAACCCTGCTCGGAATCGTTTTCCTGGAGCCAACCAACAGGTCTCAATTGTCCTGCAGAAGAATCTTTGCAATTCTGAGCTTCTCACATCTCCCATCGTGGGAAAACCGTCATGGCCTCGTGATCCACCCCCCCCCCTTTAAGAAGGGGCCAAAAGGGACAGAATGTCCAACCTGAGCGATCGTCTGATCCTCGCCCTGACTTCAGATGCACGAGATCTCGATTCAGGTCTGGAGATTGTGCCTGCCATGTCCTCACCCAGAATCCTAGGCCTAGATTGGGTTCTCAGACTTCCGTCCTCAGAATACTGACCCACAAGCCCTCCATTTGGCAATCCAGACTACAATGCAGCACTCTGCCTGCCCTCCAGAAGAAAAAACATTGCCCTCTGGGGCTTCTCAGAAACCCCAAATGAGGATCAACCTGCACCCCATTCGGCTGTTCCCCAAATATATAGGCTGACCTGGGCACTAATGCCCTTTCTGACACAGCCTGAGCCTGGACCTCCTGGCCCCACCCAGAGAGCTGGCCGCACACTGAGCACATCGGACCCGCCATGGCCTTAGGTCGTCATCTCTTCTCAACCTCGGTTTTCAGGCTTCAGAACCTAGACCTTATCTCCAAACACGGCCCGGTTTTGGAAAATGATGCAGAAATCAGAACTCTTTCCCCATGGCAAGAAACCTTGTGGTTGGCATGTTGTCCAAGGTTCAGTGTCGTTGAAACCAGTGTGGCCCATGAGGCCCCGCCCGTACTAGCGGGCCTGATTCGTCACAAACACACATTGTGACCCTCAGCCTGAGCCCAGTCCTCAGGTAAGGCCTCTCAGTGGCTGGATGGAGAGACAGCATATTTGGCTTTGCCATGCCCCTAGGCCCCAATTTTTCACCGTAGTTCGGGTTGTGTCTTCACTCTTCCCAGGGCTCTGCTTTGGAATTCCTCTTTTGGGGGGACACCTGAGG